>NW_024537498.1:0-129139 GCF_016647745.1 Suillus plorans
TTGCCCATTCACATCGTCTTCCCTGACATGTTGGGCCAGTCCTACAAACTTGGGCGCCACACTGACGTGTTCTTGCTGATGCCTGACAACTCAGGTTCATTGGCCGTTACCAAGTTCGCCTGGACGCATTTGAACTTCGCCCTGGGGTCAGTACCTGCCGGTCCAGTGCCCACAGTGTGGGTGGAGTAACGCCTGGTGTTCTGTCAACATGCACAAAGATTACATCTTTGAATGCAAGAATGGCCAATGTAGGAAAAAGTATGTATTCTCACAACCACCTCATTCCAGGATCCTTTTGCCAGGCAAAAGACCTGGCTCCTGCTGGATTTCGGTTGTCTTGAGGCCCATGCCTAGTGTCCCTGATGAGGATGAGGATTAGGATACAATTATTTTGTCTTAGCTTTTTCGTACATCCCTTCATGTTTCATTTTTCTTCATCTTACTTGATTAGATACCCTCACCGCTCAATGGAAGTATAACGTGTTTTGGATCTTTTTACCTGATGTGAATTTGTCTATTATCTACACTGTCTAACTCCACTCAATGGAAGTATAATGTGCCTTTAATCTTGTTACTTGATGTGAATTTGACCGTCTCAATATATCCAATTTGATAATTGATTCAAGATAAACATTGCAGGTAGGCTGGTACAGGCGGTAGGAGGGTGGCTAGCCGAAATTAATTTGAACACCCATGTTTATCAACAATAACGTGTGACTTTTATGAAAAGTCACACGTTATTGTTGATAAACATGGGTGTTCAAATTAATTTCGGCTAGCCACCCTCCTACCGCCTGTACCAGCCTACCTGCAATTTTTATCTTGAATCAATTATGATGTCTACCGACTGGTCTATTGCCTTTAAGCCAATTCTCGACCTTCACTCTAAGGCCATTTTTGCTGCAGGTTCCTCATCTGTTGGAAAGCCTGTGGTGAGGAAGATTCGGAGGGCCTTACTAGCTGCTCAAGACGAGCAAGAGGAACCCATTGCCTTGCCTACTTCCTTGAAAAAGGTCACAAAATTTTTATACTGTACATGTATTTAGTTATCTGATGATATACATAAATATTACCTACAGGCAATAAAAGAATACTATGCCAAAAGTCTCAAAGACAAGGAAGAGGCAGACAAACGTGAGGCAGCGAGTCGCCAAAGAGAACCATCTTTCTATAAGAAACCCCTGTCTGAGTGGGACGTAGCACAGAAATTATTTAAGCAGGAGATCGACTCATATGACAAGGCCCAACAACAGAGTAAAGGCTTGGAGTATTCAATCAAGTACCGCACTGGGAATGCCAGGGAGTGGTTCAACAACATGACACCTTCACAACAGCAGGAGGTCAAGTTTGCCATGAAGAAATGGAATGAGGAGGGGGCACCAGAAGAAACTCAGGCAATGTAAGTTTTACTTCAAATCTACAGTTATTCCAGTCTAACACTTTGGCTTGAGATATCGTAAGAATAACCTCAAGAAAATTCTGGAAGATTTTGCAGAGCAAATTCAGCGCACCATTGTCATATCCCGTGTTCTGGGTCCGGACCTATCACACTCATCATTTCCGGATTTCCGGATCCGGCCGACTTCTATGTATTGTCCGGATCCGACCCGCGTCTAACTTCCGTGCCTTATCCCTTTGGTATTTCCCTTATCAGTTAGTACACTTTATTTTCCGTCCCTTATTCATTTCCGTCTTCATTTTACTAAGTTCCGATAAACTAGTGATAGTCGTCCCATATGTTTTCTCCATAGCTTTACATAGCCTCGCACTGCACTCACTGTTCTCCGTTATGTCCTCAGTAGTATATAAACCCTGTACAGTCTCTGTAGTTTCCTCAGTTCAAATATCATCTTAGACTCTGCTCATTACCTCCTCCGTCCGACTTGAGTTATCCTCTCGTCGACCTCCGCTCGTCTTAGGATTGATTCCTATAGACTTGTCACCTCCGCCTCTACCTTTGGTAGTCCTCCGCTGTTTCCTTTCTAGTTCGGACTTCGTCCGGATTAGTCTTATCTCTTGTTCCCAAACGTCCGCCGGAATTCCCGTGCATCGGACATCGCCCAACGCCCTCCGGACATCGTCCGGTAACCTTCGGACATTGTTCGACAGCCTTCAGAAGTTAGGGGCACGTACTCGGGTAAGGGGCACAGCGCACGAGCTGAAGCCAAGCCCTTCGGATCCGACCCTTGAGCACATTCTTAACAACCATGGGTTGTTGCATAGTAATGCTTGTTAGTCATAAGAAAAAAGCTAGTCAGACATTGTCCATCAGTCTGTAAGTCATCAAATCAACATGGAAATCTCAAGACTAACTAAACTACTATAGACACGAAACTACGCCTCAGAATGCCAAGAAAATTTTTTCTGTGAGCTCGAGTGGTATCAAGGAGTGGGCTGCAAATGGATTTGAATCCTTCGGAGAATGGTCTAAGACTGAATTTTGTATGTGTTTCATTTGATTTTAAATATCATGCTCACTGACTATTAAATTGATAGACCCTTCAGAGGATTCAGACCATGTGGTGTAGAGACTGACATCTCTATGGCCTCGTAGAGGTCTAATTTCCGATGCATGTTGAATGCTAATCATTATCTGAATCATTCCCTATCATATCCGACTCAATACGCACCAAACCCGAAAACATCGGACATCGGACATCGCATCAGACTATCGGACTTCACTTGTACTCGTCCTACCTATGTCCTGCCTCATTGCGCTAGCCCCCACTAGGTGCGTAGTTACTTGTTTTCCCATCGCTAACATTGTAGACCACATTATTACATGTCTGCAGCACCTCATGTCTTATTACATAGGACATCGGATCCGAAAATATTGCGCTACTACTTTCGCCTATAGGGTTCCGGACTTCTACGTATCTACATAAATACTGGACTCCCCATAGCATTACCATCATCCAAGTAGAGGGGAGCAGTTCCCCGACGCTTAGTGGTCAAACCCGATATTCGTAGTTCTTAGTTGATATTGCGAATATCATCGCTCTTTTCATTATCCGTATCAGTCATTGTTATTATTGCGCACACCGCTCGCTCTTCCGATGCTTGCTATAGCGTTACTATTAGTTTCCGACACCCCGAACCCGATGTAGAAACAACAATACTGAGAGGAACAAATGAATGCTCCAAACTGTATCTATAATGTTGTGAGGTCGCGCGTTGCCTAGTCTGCTATTCTTGAGAAGACAAGTACGTTCGACCCTAAAGGGGAAGCGAGTGCAGCAAGGTTCTAGGAGTAGGCGCTGAAGGCGCTACTGGTCAGCCAATGCGAAGTGCGAGAAAGCGCGCAGGTGCGCGCGAGGCGCGGGAAAGCGAAGGTACGCGCGAGGCGCGGGAAGCGCGCGTGAGCGGAGACAAGTGAGAGTAAGTGTGAGTTTGCTTAAGTGGTGATTAGATGAATAACAAGAGATACGAGCGCGAGGTGTCAAAGAATAGATTGCAACTATATTCTCTAGGTGGTAAGTGGGTAAGTGGGAGGTAGAGTCTAAGTTGGAAAAGTTCCCTAATAGTATGTAATGCTGGCGCTTATATACGGCGCCTAAGCGCTGTCACGCGGAGCCGAAGCGCTACCGAGTAAGGTATGTAAAGATATATGTATGTAAGTAAGGGTCCATGATATAAATAAAGGTGGAATGATATGTAAATAAGGGAGATGGAAATACACGCACTAGAGAGCTTGGTGGACAGTGGATGGATGCTTCCGGAAAGCTGGCGCTATAGGGCGACCAAGCGCGGGAAAGCGCGCGCACGTATACATCGTAAAGCGCGGGAATGGTGCGCGCATGGCGCGCGTTGCGCTCCCTAGTGAATACTGCCATATCACACCATGAGAGGCATGAGTCTCTACACCGAACCCGATAACCCGAAACCCCGAAAACATCGGACCCAACGCTTTTGCATCGGACATCGTAATTATACCTTTGGACATTGTTTCCCGTGCTCGGACTATTGACCCCACATCACTCACTTACCCCCAAGACTATTCCCAGACTGCAGACCCCTGGGTCGAACGCACTTGTCAGGCAAGTATAGCAGACTAGGCAGTGCAAAGACCACAACACAAATATAGATACAGTCTGGAGCTTCATTAGTTCCTCTCAGTATTGTTGTTTCTACAGCGGCTTCAGACTGTGAGGATGGACCTGTCTTACCTGAAATCATAGTAGATGATGAGGGGTATGCAAAACTTCCTCTTCGTGATGGTATTGGCCTCAAGGGCCAACACGAATTGATTAGAAGTATCTTTCATACTTCATACAGTAAGATCTAACATCTTCAATATGTGCATGACATTTGATTGACTCAATGGTTTGTAGAAGTCTGCACAGGTGGCTCTAGACCTGTACCTTGGGGCGTGATAACTGCCAGCCCGTCCAATTATTTGGAACCTGGTTCAGTTCCCACAGGATTTGTGGTCAAAGACCCTTCTCATATGAAGACAGAGGAGGTAAATCGTCTATGGATGCATTGGGAACGATGTTCTGCTACAAATCAGAAGCTAGTCGTCTTTATCAAGGCCAAGGATGCTGATATTCGGGTCACTGGGAAGTCCAAGACGAAAGTAGTGAGCACCCTAGACTTAGATGAAGAAGATCAAGGCCAGCCAGCTCCATTTGCCTCTCATTTCACAGAACGTACAATACAGCCGGCCACTCATGAGACAACACCAGATGATGTTGCCATCAATGACCGATACACATTTTTAGAAACCCTCAGTAAGAATGAAAACTACTTGGAGCTTGTGGACGCCACTAGGGACCTGGCAATATTAGCCAAACAGAATGTTAGTGTCACTTGGTGCTGTTTTCAATTTTATGGCTTATATGTCCAACAGCCAATTTCAGAGCGACACCAAGATTTGCCTACCTGGGCTGACTGGTCTTGGAATGAAAATTATCTTCCCGAGGACATTCACACCTCATATGCGACATTGATGGCCAGCTTAAACGAGCTACAGACCTGTCCAATCTCAGGGCTATCATCGGCAATGCCAGTAGTACTAGGAATTGGGCTCCTCTATAGGGAGTCTAAGTGTGTGATAGAGTATGAGGAAGACGAGGCTGATCCCAATACCTCTTTCTACCTACCTCATTCTGCTATTAATCTACAGTTCTTGGTCGCTCTGGATGAGGCTGTCTGGGAAGTCTTATTCTCAGTCGTTGGTCAGATTGAGAGGCTGAACAAAGAGAGACTCAGTGACGAGGTTGAGGATGAGGAGATGAGGATGGTGGTAGAGAAGGAAAGGCATGAGGTTGAGGAGAAGGATGTTGAGTCAGAGGAGAATGTAGTTGGGGGAGAAGAACAGCAGGAGCAGGAGGTTGAAGAGGTGGTGCAGAAAGGGAGAAAGAGAAAAATTAACCATGCTTCATCAAGTAAGTCCAAGAAGCCTAGGACTGAGCCTGTGGTTGGTAGATCAGGTAGAGCGAGGCAACCCTCTAAGAGATCCCAGAAGATATGATCTTGTATCCTCTATTGTCTTCATTGCTAGTCAATCTTGTACAGTAATTACATATGCTTGTCTAGACTCACGGGCTGCCTGGTGATAAGTTATGACTTGAGTATAAACTGGCTTTCCTCGCTCTATGTACATATATATTGGCCAGCCTGACTCCTACATAGGTGAATGCAGGACGGCCTGTATGCCAGTTTAATACCTGCAAACAGGCCAGCCTGGCTCCTACATAAGTAAATGGAGGAAGGCCAGTATGCTAGTTTGAGACTTACAAACCAGCCAGCCTGGCTCCTGCATAAGTAAATGCAGGACGGCCGGTATGCTAGTTTAATACCTGCAAACAGGCCAGCCTGGCTCCTACATAAGTAAATGCAGGACGGCCGGTATGCTAGTTTAATACCTGCAAACAGGCCAGCCTGGCCCCTACATAAGTAAATGCAAGACAGCCGGTATGCTAGTTTAATACCTGCAAATAGGCCAGCCTGGCCCCTACATAAGTAAATGCAGGACGGCCGGTATGCTGGTTTCATACCTACAAACTGGCCAGCTTCATGGCTACCCAAGTATATGTAGGGCAGCTGGTATGCTAGTTCAAGCTTACAAACTGGCCAGCCTGATGGCTACCTAGGTGGATGCATGATGGCTGGTATGCTAGTTCAAAACATACAAACTGGCTAGCCTTACCCATACATAGGTAGATGCAGGGCGGCCAATTTGCTAGATTAAGACCTACATACTGGCCAGCCTGGTTTCTACTGAGGTAGAGATATGGTTGGCCAGTATAATCTTAATCCCACATATTGGGCCACCCCACATCTGCCTATGTAGAAGAAAGGCTGGCCAGTTACAAATATAGATGTGAAACAGTCAGCATCCTAATACACCAGCAAGCCTTGATATTGGTACACCTACGGCCGGCAGTTGTCTTACATCTACTGGCTGGTCATGCTTTTACAATAGTATGGTAGTGTATTATACATGTGGACTACTACTATACAAGGCCGGCCAGCATGTATTCTACATAGACCGGTCAGGGACTGGCTGGCCATGATTCTACAGGGTTTTGGCACATCCGGGGCACTGGTTCTACATGGGAAATTGACTGAAGTATGTGACCCTTTGTGCGGTATGTTACTAGATCCACATCAGCTTCAGCTCATGTACATGTGTGATAGACGCCTGATTTTCTTGTCCCTAAAAAGGAGTCGGAGTTTTGGGCGCGTAGTCGCCGGTACCCATATATCACAATCATGTGCTTGGATTACCGACCTGAGATCGAGAGATGATATCCGTTCCTGCATTTTGGATGACCTGAAGTGAGTATTTTCGCATGAAAAAATATCATGAACTCAATCCATGCGCTCTAGATATTGGTCATGAAGCAGCTGCGCATGCTGAATTGCAAGAGATTGAAGAACTTCAACACGCATGCGCACCTTCTTGCTCTTTGCCTCTATTATCGAACTTTTCAAGTTGTATCATAGGAACACCAAAAATGGTGAGTGCAGAACCTTCAATTCACAACATAATGTTCGTGCAGTGGTGACAGGCATCAGTTTGCACAGCTGGAGGTGACATCTTGGTTGAGGATTCATGATTTGTACCTGGTGAAGATACAACACCACCCTGATTAAGACAAGACATGGAAAAAAATCGCTTCTTGGACCCGTACCAAGTGGCACCCCGAGTAGGACCCCAGAAATCAGCACTCAACAACGCGCTCAACAGCGCCGAAAATGCCAAAAGGTGTTTAAGCACACCTCTTAGGTCCCCATCAATACACCATTGTCACCTAGCAACACCCAGCCTATCTTCGATCACTGTGCTCATATGCTGGGGAATCACAGAAGTGCTAGCATTGGCGCGGGAAGCGCGCCCACACCCTGGACAAACTCTCCTACATACAGTCTCAATACTCGCAGAACTACCAGAACACCAATCATGCAAGGAACCATAGAAGCCACTCTGAACACAGTCAAGGACATCAAAAGCGGGAAAAAATTCCTCAAGTCCAAACTATTATGCCACGTCGACCAACCATTTACGTTAACTCATCTTATATCCGTCTTATTCCAGATTACGCAAATGTCAAGCTCAACGCCCGCCCCTGTGATATCCGCCACACGCGCAGTTGCCTTCATACTGAAAGAGCACATAGCCTGTGAAATTGCCGAAGCGGCCATGAAACAGATCTCTGAATCGCTCTCCACACGCCTAGTAGAACATGTAGTGGCAGCAATCTCGCCTCAAGTAGCCTTAGTACACTCTGCGTCTCAAGCCGTCAAAGACTCATTGGAGGAAACCAAAACGCTACACAACTTGATAGGCCACGAACATATGGAAAAGGAAGACAGTATCAAGACAGCAGCGGACCGCATAGAAGAAGCAGCAGACTCCCTATACTCCTCACTCAAATTATGCCAAAGCGACCTGAAAACTCTAACCCCTTCTCTAGATGCAGCACACGACAAAATCAACTCCCTGTATACCAAGATCTCTAACCCGCCCATGCAACAAGCCACTCCATTCCAACCCTCTTATAGTGCTGCCACTGCTAATCATCTCCCTCCCACAGTAGATCAAGCATTAGGACGTGCAGCCATTAAAGCACGCCAAGTACTGCTGGACCCGACACTGGGCGAAACCCTCTTTCCCCCGAACTCCTCCAACTACACTATAGCGGGAAAGCTCAAAGAAGTGTTAATCAAAGCAAGAGACAACATGACACCTCCAGGCAGCATCAGGGCGGTCACAACCCTACGAAACAGAGGAATAGTGGTAGAAATGGAGACGGAAGCACTTGCAAATTGGATTAAGAGTCCTGAAGGCAAAGCAGCCCTGGAGAGCAACTTAGACAAACCAGTATCGTTCCGACAATGCTACTACCCGCTAGTGCTTGAGTTCTTACCTATTTATCTCCAGATTGACCACGAGGACTTTATACGATCGATCAAACAAGAAAACCATCTCCCGCCATCTTCGATCACTTCTATACGCTGGATCAAACCACTCATGTGGCGAACCGCGGAACAATGGAAGGCATTTGCACTTCTCCAAATCGTCGACGTCCAAACAGCAAACAGCATCCTCCGTGAAGGCATCTGTATTGCCAATGAATGCATCACCGTCCGCAAAGATAAGAAGGAGCCCATACGGTGCGCGAAATGCCAAAAATACAATCACATTGCCAAAAACTGTAATGCGACTAACGACACTTGCAGCATTTGTGGCAACAACCACCGTACCTCCGACTGCAATTCATACCGGATGACAAGATGCGTCAACTGCCGCAGTCAACAGCATGCCAGTCGCAGCCGTCAATGCCCGGAATTCATCAAGAAATGCAAAGAAATAGACAAGAAGTACCCAGAGAATCGGATGCCGTTCCTCCCCACAGATCATGCATGGACTCAGGTCGTCCAGCACTCCAATCCTCCCAGAATGTCTGCTCCCCCGTCACCTCCCCCCCCCCCCTCTCAGCAACAACACAATGGAGGTCTGAAACAGATCCGCCAAACGACACTAACCTTCTCTAGCCAACAGAATCAGGACAGCGCGCCGTCCTCACACTCACAGGCCTCCCTCAGTCATCCCTACATCACAGGATCTGAGGACTCATTCAGAGACAGCACCCCACTCGACAGCACCCCTCCTTCATCCCCCCTCAATGTCTGAACACCCGAACGACACCAACGTTAGACTTCGTATTTGGCAGCAAAATCTCAACACATCCATGACGGCCCAAGCTTTGTTACTCAACAGTTCCTTCGCCACGAAATGGGACATTATGGTTATCCAAGAACCCTATATCAATTTCCTTCGTAATACTTGCGCCAATCACTGTTGGCATGTGATATATCCTTCACAGCACTATACTCACCCACAGCGACACTCTCGCGCTATCACCCTCATCAATACATCAATCAACACTAATTCCTGGAAACAGATCTTTTTCCTGTCATCCAACATTGTAATTATTCAACTTTCTGGCACTTACGGTTGCTGTTCTATTTTTAACATATATAATGATTGTAACTCGCAGGAAACACCAACAGCCCTTGACTCTTTCTTAGATCGAAACATAGCAACCATCCGCCCTTCCGAAAACGACAACATGCTATGGATGGGGGACTTTAACAGACATCATCCGCTTTGGGAGGACCCTCGTAACCGACATTTATTCAACTATATGGCTGCTAACCCATTGATAGATCTTATTGCGAACTATGGAATGATTCAACTCCTCCCATGTGGCATTCCCACCTTGCAATCATTAGCAACAGGGAACTGGACTCGCCCGGATAACGTACTAGGCACGGAACTTCTACTTGACACGGTGGTATCATGCAACACAGACCCGAGTCTACGTGGCCCAAAGATGGACCACGTCCCCATCAAACTTGTACTGGAACTTGTAACTCCGAAAGTAGCAGAAGTCCCGCGCAAGAACTGGCGTGACGTTGATTGGGAAAAATTTAACGAGCATCTTAGACAGCTCCTAGCCTCATTTCCTCCTATTCCGATTGCAACTGATGCTGAATTCTAACAGGCTGCAGAACGACTCACCCAAGCAATAACTGACACCATCGACGTCAAAGTTCCAACGTCTAAACCTTGTCTGCACTCAAAACGCTGGTGGACTCAGGAGCTCACCAATCTCCGCAGACAAGTAACTGAACTTAGCAGGACTGCATACACTATGAGAGGCCTACCTACTCACAACTGTCATGCTGAACTCAAAGCGCTCAAGAATCGTTACACGAAAGAGATTGAAGATATGAAGCAACAGCACTGGACCGAATGGTTAGAAGATATAGAGGGAAATGACATCTGGACCGCCAACAGGTACATCACCTCGGAGCCCAAGGATGGGGGAAAAACGAGAATACCAACGCTCAAGGTCAAATGTCCGGACGGCACTTCAATAGAAGCCAACACCAACCAGGAGAAGAGTCACCTTATAGCTGAGTCCTTCTTTCCACCACCTCCCACTCACAGTTCTGTTCCCATAGACACCATCTACCCTGAACCCGTTGAACGCCACTCACCATTCACCCAAGCCGAAATCACCCATGCCATAGTCAAACTCAGTGGATTCAAGGCGCCCGGACCGGATGGAATATGTAATATAGTGTACAAACAATGTGCTAACCTTCTAGTTCCTTATTTCAGATATCTCTTCAACGCTGTAATCACCCATCGTACATATTTTGCGCCTTGGAAAAGTTTCACGACGGTGGTCCTCAGGAAGCCGGGAAACCCGGATTATTCAATCCCGAAAGCGTATCGACCGATAGCGCTCCTCAACACCATGGGCAAGCTATCAACCGTGGTAGTGGCTGAACGACTCACCTACACGCTAGAACACCATCAATTGTTGCCTAACACCCATTTCGGAGGCCGGCCAGGATGCTCAACAACGGACTCTCTACACCTACTCGAAGATACTGTCAAGCAAGTGTGGCGATCACACAAAGTCGCATCCGCACTCTTCCTAGATATAGAGGGCGCATTTCCCAATGCAGTCACCAAGCAACTCCTCCATAATATGCGCATCCCTGGTGACATTATTGACTTCACTGAATGAGTACTGACAGGTAGGCAGACTCAACTGCGTTTCGATGACTATACTTCCGACTGGATCCCGATCAATAATGGAATTGGCCAGGGAGACCCCCTCTCCATGATACTGTACATCATATACAGCTCCGATCTAGTAGATGTCGCCAAAGCACGAAGACTGCAGTGGAAGGGCATCAGTTCAACAGCCCCCGTGAACACCTGCCAGAATATCTACGTTACAACTCACTTCCTCTTAGCATATCCACCCTCATAGCAGCACACCGTCAGTCAACACACGCACGCTGGAGAAGAATCTGGCGCAAGTCGCCCCGTCACAACTGAATTCATAGAATAGACCCAGAAGTCCTAAATTGTGCATTCATCAAGCTAACGACAGCATTTCCCAAACGGCTAACGGGTGTCTACCTCGCACTTCGATCACAGCACATTCCCCTCAACCAGCACCTTCATCGAATCGGCAAGCACCCGACTCCATTGTAACGAGACAACAATGGCTGAATACTACTCGAAGTAAGTAATCAGCAATATAATAATGTTGTGGTCTGCACGTCCTAGTCTGCTATACTTGAAGACAAGTGCGTTCGACCCGAGGGGTTCGCTGTAAGGTATTAGAATGATTAGTTATATAAAAAGGAAGATAGTCCAAAGCGTGGGAAACAAAGTCCGAAGGTAAAAACGTCGGGTCCGATGTTTTCAGGTTTCGGGTTAGCGGGTGTCGTCGGGTTACCTCAGATTAGCGTCGGGAATGTAATGAATGTCGAGGATAGTAAATGGCGGGTTACTATCAGTGTTTTCAGAGTGTATCGGATAATGAAAGGATGATATTTGCGGAATTCAGCGAAGAACTACGAATATCTAATGACCTCCTCCTACTTGGAGGTAGAAAGGTAAAGGTAAGTAGGAGGTATGCAAAATATATAGTGTCTATGTAGAATTTCGGAGCACTATAGGCGAAAGTAGTAGCGGTAATTTTCGGGTCCGATGTCCTATGTAATAAGACATGTGGTACTGTGGACATGTAATAACACGGTCTACAGTGTTAGCGATGTGAAAACTGATAGCTGCGCACCTAGTGGGGATAGATATGACAGGACAGGACATAGGGAGGACAAGTGTGCAGGAAAATATCGGGTCCGATGTGCGGGAAACGTCGGGTCCGTCGGATTAGCGGATAAACATTGGATTGAGCGGATAAGTGTCGGATAACATTGGGAAGTGATTCGAGTGTTTGACATGCATTGGGAATTAGCTGAATACGTGCTCAGCGCAAGCCTGAGTGCTACACCGTCCTGCCCACACTGTCCAGGAGTGAATGAGACAGTCGCCCATTACATACTGGACTGCCCACAGTATCGCAGAGAACATCACGTCCTCACTACAGCCTTGGGTAGAAAGGCATCATTGCTCCCATACCTTCTGTCAGACGCAGGGGCAACCCCCCATCTCACCCGCTACCTAAACACGACAGGATGACTAAGGAAAACCTACGGTGAACTCCCGCTACCTCATGAACCTCCAGACTAATGTAGCACACTCCATCCCCCCCCCTCTGTAGAAGGCACCCTAGAACAGGTGAACACGCTGGATACCACACGCCATTCCACTCTCAAACGCTCACACTGTACCATCAATCCCCATCATCAAACTGTATTATAATGTACAACTAATCACTCGCTACATGGAATCCCTATCAAGAGGAACGCAAGAATGAATGTCAGAAGGCCCTCACTGCGCACACAAAGGACCACCCACATTTTACTTGCACAAACCCAATGATTCCTGTACCTGCTCGCCATAGGCGACCGAGTACGCATATATAAATGTTAATTGTTAGCATCCCATCCTCATGCACTGACACAAAGGTCTTATCTATAAACGGGTGGCACATCTAAAACGGCCGGTGGGAACGGCAGACTGGTGGAGGTACACCTCACACCAGGGCATTCACGTACCCGGTACTTCACAAGGGACACAGGGGTCCCAATAGATTAGACTAGACAGAATTGTCCTACATAGAGCTCCCCTCTGCAAAGGACAGAAATGGAATTTTTAAATAAAATAAAAAAAGACATGGAAAAAGAAGACTTCAGGCTTTGGAGTGCTGTTATAACTACAAGAAGCCAAGGGTATCCAGGAAATGGCCACTCTGGGGCAAATAGTTCGGGGCGGACTCTGGGGCCAGAGTTCGGGGCATGTGACCTTTTCAGTCGGAGTTTTAATTCACGAGGCTGACATTGCACGTAAGCAATTATGTCAATGCGCCGCCCCCCTAAGCTTGCCTCCTCACCCCTGCCTTGTTGCCGCGCCCACCACCTGCCTCGTTGCCCCCCTGCCTTGTTGCAATGTCGGCGTCCTTGCCAACAGGTGCAAGCCCACCCAACATCGGCTCACTTTTTGACTCGGTACTCCGTCATCCATTGCTTGCTGACCTCCCATTCAACAGCCTCACCTCCTTCCTTAGCCGCGCCAAGATCCTCAAGGAGGATATCCTGTAGCCTCAGCCACACCACGTCTCCATCTTCTGTGCCCCTCCTTTTCTTCCAGCAAGTGTCGCCAGCTTCCTTGCAGCCTCTTTGGACATGCCGCCAGAGGCAGTTGAAGTCCTATGGTCCTTGGTGAAGGACATCGTGTGGGAGCTCCCGAGTAGCACTGAGGCGAGCGCAGATGACGAGACCGCATTCAGGATTTATGGCCACAAGCTAGGACTTAGTACTTTTTTTTTTCCTTCATGAATTGTGCTGATGTGATATGAACAGCAAAATGCACGCTATACCCTCCCATCAAGATTTGCACCAACCACGAGTGTGCGGCATGGCAGTGCAGATCACTGCTGAAGAAGGAGGAGCCACGCCGTATCGTCTTGTTCACTCACAGCGAGGGTGCGAAGCCTAAGTGCATGCTTCAGGTGCTAAGTATGATGAAGAGTGCAATACCAACTACCAGGCCAACTATAGCGTCAATGGGGCCGTCCGAACATACTACCGAGGCATGCCGCAGTACATACAGGTCACCGATCATCAGTTCGTCGAGCTGCAACTTGCCATGCACTGGATGGATCTGATGCAGATCACGTACGTCTTTTCATTTACTTCTCGTGGTGCCGTCATTGACTTAGTATGATATTCGCTAGTGTATCGGCAACGAACTGCACCAACCTATACGCAATCGCCCAGACTTGTCATGACCTTGGCGACAGTGATGATCACTGGCAGTTCGGCAATGCTCTGACGACAGAGCAAGTCTGGAATTGCTTCATGCTTCTTGCCCTGCTTGACGATCATCAACGACACAATGAATCACTTGTTGTGCCTCACGACGGTGACCAGAAAAATCGATTCACGGGCGCCATGTATGTGCGCAACGCTCGGATCGTGCTTCAAGGACAGGACGAGCTCCCTCACACTTGTCTCAGGTGCATGCGCATCATCAAGTCACCAGATGGTGGCCTGCACCACACTGAGGTCATTGTTACCAATGGCGTGACTGTCGGACGCCCTTGTTGCGCTATTCCACGGTGCAAAAACCCTCTTGACAACAATTGGCTTCGATTCTGTGCCGAGCACCATCACCTTGAGGCTGTCTGTGCTGTCAACGGCTGTGATCAGCCAGTCGTGATTGATATTGAGACCGGACGAAAGCGCAAGGCATGCGACGACCCAGTTCATCTCCGCATGGAAGCTGTCAACATCAACTCGTCATGCCACGGAAAGAGCAAGACTCAATGTCAGAAGCTCTCCAAGTTAAACGATGCTATCACTGTCCACCTCCCCGCGACTTCAACAGATGACGTCCCTCTTCAAGATGTTGAAGAATGGTACGAGCACGATATGGCCTCTGGTGCTGTGCGTCTTCGTCAGGCAGCCACAACAACCTCAACGGGAGTATCGGATCACCCTGTTGCGTCCGATTTGGATGCTGATGGGTGTAGCACCAAGGACACTCCACTTAAACTCAAGGCTACCTTCCGTCGTCAGCGTACGAACAACGAACAGCTTGTTGTTCACCCATGTGGAGTCATCTGTGGCCGTGGCACAATGTACCACCACGAGGCTGTCTCAAACGTGCTGGTAAGTTCAAGTCTCGCTATCGGAGAACTCGTGCTGACCAGAGTTTCGCAAGATCATGATCAAGAAAATGTTTACCCTCCCACGCGCTCGTAAACCCCAGCATATGATTTACGACTCCAATTGTAACACATTGTGTGAAGTGGAGAAGCGCAATATCACATTCTTTGAGGGGATGGGCATGTGTGTAGACACCTTCCATCACAAAACGAAGCACAAGGCTAGTGATACGCTCTGCCGTGAGCGCTGTGACATGAAGGCATACCCTGAACTCCTCGATGACAATGGGAAGTACTATTTCAACTCATCAATTGCGGAGCAAACAAATGTTTGGTTTGGCCGTTTTCATAATATTTGTCGAGAGATGACACCAGTTAAGTATGACTTTTTTCTTGATGAAATGATCCTCCGTTGAAACCGTATGACTGTTGCTACCCTTCGCATACAAGGCAAACTTCCTCACCATCCACCTGTTTAATTACCTCCCAATATATAATATTTTCGTTAGTACCAATGCTGGAAACTTTGAGTTCGAGAACACGACGGTCAAGGTAGGTTTTCATACGAGTCACATTCATAATAGCTACTTTGCATTAACAAAGAAAATGTAGCTAGCTAAGAACCCTTTTCCTCCTGCTATCCAACTTGAATGCCGATGATGTTCGGATAGTTTAGTGGGCGAAGGATTGGATCAGTGCGGTCACTGATCCAATCCTTCGCCCACTAAACTATCCGAACATCATCGGCATTCAAGAGCTAGCTACACCTATACTGTAGGGTATTGAAAATGTTTTCTTTGTTAACCGAAGAAAACATTTTCAATACCCTGCAGTGTAGGTGTCAAAACCACACTGATCCAAAATTGTTTATGACCCCTTTTTGGATCAGTGTGGTTTTGAAGGTGCTCAAAGATCTTGATCCTCCTTCAGGGGTTCTTCAAGAAAATGTAGCTAGCTACACCTATACTGTAGGGTATTGAAAATTTTTTCTTTGTTAACCGAAGAAAACATCTTCAATACCCTACAGTATAGGTGTAGCTAGCTCTTGAATGCTGATGATGTTCAGATAGTTTAGTGGGTGAAGGATTGGATTGGTGTGGTTTTGAAGGCGCACTGATCCAATCCTTCGCCCACTAAACTATCCGAACATCATCGGCATTCAAGTTGGATAGCAGGAGGGATATGTAGTCCTGCACTCGCATTGAGAGAAGCTGTTATGAATGTGATTAGAAATGCCCTTGACATACTGACCCAAAGACGTTTATGCTGCGCTGCATCTTTGATGGGGCGGTCATAATGTTTTCATAAAGACAAATCAATTGATAGCTAGTTACATGAGAAGTGTAGTATGTAGTAGGTAGCAAAGGCAATCAGACAAACCAAGAAGCACATCGAGGAACAGATGAGACAGAGACAATTGCGAGACAAATGCAAATGAGAATAAGTAATGAGTGACTGGCATAATGAAGACATGATGAAAATTACTTCTGCCCACTACGTTTCTTGCTGCCCAGACCCAAGGCAGCGCGCCGTGCTGCAAGGTAGTTTGCCCAGAGGCCATCTTCAGTGCATCCAGTGAGTTTGTGTGTCTCGAGGACAGTCAGTTCTGTCTCGCGCCATGCCTTGTGATTATCATGGTATGTGGTCTTGACAAATGGAGTGTCACCAAAGATCAGACGAAAAAGCTGCTCCTGGCCATAGAAGCCGTGAAGCTTTTGGATGGCCATCTGCTGAAAGCCAACGGCCATATCAACCATGTACATTCCATGTGGCCACCTCTGTCGTGGCTTGGCCAGGTCGTAGATCGGAATATGAACAGGAATGACGCGGAGAGCTGGCGCAGGAATGATGCGCAGCATTGACTCGACGGATGAGGATGATGATGACATGATGAGCGGTGGCATTGGCGACATTGAGCTAGTGAGACGAGCATCGAAATCATTGTCTGAGTCGGATAGTAGTTGAGTGGGGAATAGTGGTGGGGTAGTGAGATGGCGGCGTTTGCCCAAGGTGGGTTTTGGTGTGAGCTGCGTGTCATCAATGATCTCAACGTCCGACGAGGAAGCAGCAGCGGATGCCTGTCGCTGCTTGTTCATCACCTGTTCATGGCAGGGTGATGCATAACCATGGCTAACTACAGGTATTTTGGTTATGCATGGCTGTTGCTAATCCCCAGACCCATGTATTTTATGCATAATGGTGCCTGCACCTCATTGATCCTTCCCACAATATTTCCACACCTCATAGCTTCGCATTTTTGGCCACCTGCCGTGGGAATTACCCCACAACACCCAAAACATTACCCAATATGTTATACCCCACAATTTCAATTATTCCCACACCCTCCCCACTTCACTAGGGTTCGGGATAAAACTATTCGGGCAAATATTAGCAAGCTTTTTAGCCAGGTAGGCCTGGGGGTCTTATTAACTAGCTGCTTTTTAGCTGCTTTTTAGCCAGTCACGTGACACCGCTTTTTAGCCAGCTAAGAAGTCGCTAAAAACTCTGGCTAATTAGCCAGCACAGAAAAGACATAGCTAGCTAAGGCCATTCTGTTGGCCACTCGTCATCACCACTATCAAGCACCTGTATCTCCTCAGCCCTACCCTTACCCTTATTCCTCCCTGCGCCGTCAGGAGCCGAGTCAGCCAACACCACAAGGAACCCATCAACACTCAAGTCTATCTCAGGTTCTGCATCGAATTCAATGTCGTCGAGTGTCGTGGAAATCACTGTCATTGGTGTCGTTGAAGTTGGTGGCATGAGATGGTGGCTGATGCTCGGTGTGGTCGTGTACCTCGATGGTATTCATAAGGCTCGTTGAAGGTGCAATGCACAGGCAGGGGCTTATAGCCTCACATCAATTGCTGTAAATTTTTAAAACATTGTATGGCAATAAATGGTAACTAGTCAATAATATGTCAGTAGAAGCTAGCCGGTGGGTCGACTTAGAGAGTCATTAACATTATTAGCCATGTGATTTTGGGGGAGAAGTTATTAGCAGGCTATTAGCTAGTTAATAACAGGCTAATTAGCAAGTGGCTAATTAGCAAGGAGTTTTATCCCGAACCCTACACTTCACTGCAGCTTCACCACCACACCACAACAGGTCCCCCTTTATATACAAGTAGTTTAGTATATATGTGTACAATATAATATAATAGACTGCTTTTTTTGTTTGTTTGTGTCACTGCTCCTCCTCCAGGAGCAATTCAACATAGGGTAGGATACAGAACACTTTCGCATTTTTGCCCCTTTGGTGGGGAAGTGTTCTATTATATTCAGAACATGTTTAGGAGTATATATGAAGATATTTCCATCTTTATTTGACCCCCTGAAGCGCCCTACATCAATAGATATAGCACATATGCAAGAAAACACAGAATATGTTCTCATTTAATTATTTCTGGGTGGACAGAGAAGCCCAGGACCATAGGACAAGACCTTGTTGTGTGGTGCATCCCCCCTCTCCTGGTGGTTCACCCCCTGTGAAAATTTTTCCTGAAGGACCGGACCTTAATTGAGGTGAGGGCTCTATTTCTATGTACACTTGGAGTAGATACATCATATAGCTGGCCCAGGACACACATAGGATCTTGCTACAGGAACAAAAACATAGAAAATCCCACTTTTGATACTTTTGATGTTTTTGAGTGCCTTACTCTTGCATAAATAATCCAGCCTGATCATATATCATTAGCATAGCATATATACTTGCTTTATATGACACAGATCAGCTCAAAATAGGCTGAAGATTTGGCTAGTGTGGATGCTTGCTATTTCTACTGATAAGGAGCCTATACTTTCAAAACATCGAAATTTAATAATCAGACACCTGGAGTAGATTTCAAATATATTCAGTATCATATGTTTACATTTACAAAACAATCTATCAAGAATTGAGTGCTGAGGAAGTGAAATAGATAAGAAATTGAGTGTGGGAAAGTTCAAAGACCCAAAACATCGAAAATGGTCAGTTGGGTAGTAGTAGGACTTTAATACTGAGTTAACTCAGATATACACCACATCCCTTCCACCACCCTCCAACCTCAGGGCAGTATGTAGTATAGGTTCTTTAGTAGTCTACCATGTATCCTACATATTTTCAATGAAATATCTGACCTGTACCATATATAAATGTGATTTTGTGTACAAAGATGTCAATTGTCACTTTTCACACATATGTCATTTTACTTGTCATTCAGTCAGTCCTTCATGGATCTTTCTAAAACTTCAGATTCATTATCAGGGACATATAAGAGAGGTATTACAGGTCTCTGATTATTTATCACAGGCTTGATTACTATGTAGGATTCTTATCAGTAGAAATACCCCCTATACATCAGATATCACATTTGCGCCCTATGTGGGGCTGATCCTTGGCATAGAACATATGTGGGAATGTACTACTGATTATATATGAGCAGAACTGGTCATTTATGCAAGAGTAAGGCACTCAAAAACATCAAAAGTATCAAAAGTGGGATTTTCTATGTTTTTGTTCCTGTAGCAAGATCCTATGTGTGTCCTGGGCCAGCTATATGATGTATCTACTCCAAGTGTACATAGAAATAGAGCCCTCACCTCAATTAAGGTCCGGTCCTTCAGGAAAAATTTTCACAGGGGGTGAACCACCAGGAGAGGGGGGATGCACCACACAACAAGGTCTTGTCCTATGGTCCTGGGCTTCTCTGTCCACCCAGAAATAATTAAATGAGAACATATTCTGTGTTTTCTTGCATATGTGCTATATCTATTGATGTAGGGCGCTTCAGGGGGTCAAATAAAGATGGAAATATCTTCATATATACTCCTAAACATGTTCTGAATATAATAGAACACTTCCCCACCAAAGGGGCAAAAATGCGAAAGTGTTCTGTATCCTACCCTATGTTGAATTGCTCCTGGAGGAGGAGCAGTGACACAAACAAACAAAAAAAGCAGTCTATTATATTATATTGTACACATATATACTAAACTACTTGTATATAAAGGGGGACCTGTTGTGGTGTGGTGGTGAAGCTGCAGTGAAGTGGGGAGGGTGTGGGAATAATTGAAATTGTGGGGTATAACATATTGGGTAATGTTTTGGGTGTTGTGGGGTAATTCTCATGGCAGGTGGCCAAAAATGCGAAGCTATGAGGTGTGGAAATATTGTGGGAAGGATCAATGAGGTGCAGGCACCATTATGCATAAAATACATGGGTCTGGGGATTAGCAACAGCTATGCATAACCAAAATACCTGTAGTTAGCCATGGTTATGCATAAATATGACAGCATAGCCTGTGTTCATCTTGCGCAAACTATCACGCTCACCTTTCATGTTGAAGCGCATGTGTGTGGGGCGAGCCACCAGCTTTGAGGACTTGAAGAGATCATCGAAATCACTGCAGTCGGTGACACCGTGGCATCAAACGAAGATATGACACTGTGAGTCAAGGGTGAAGGGGTACGTGAGCGCAGAAGGAATCCACCGCATGAAGCGTTCCTCGAAAATGTCGATCTTGAGGATATTGTCGCCAAGGGATGCAACAAGGGCAAGATTGTCTGAGAGCTGGTACTGAGGGAAGTACGGGCAGTGCATGACCCATTGCATCAGCACAGGCGCATTGTCCTAGGTAACCATTGAGTAGTAAGTGCCACAAACACAAACCTAAGAACCAACTTACTGCATCAAACCAGTACAGCACAAAGCACTGTTTGGCTTTCTGTTCCATCTCTTTCTGACGACCTGCCACCCTCGTGCTCTCAATCTCCTCGCATGCACGCATATTTAAGTCACCTGCCCACAATGGGTCAAGTTGATCAGTGACGCGGGGGGGCTTTGATGGAGTGTGGATCGGGAACGTGTGCTTGGCAGAGGCATCATCATTCCAGGAGAGCGTCAGAAGACAAGGGGGTTGTGACAGGGGGGGTAGACTAGCCTGAGGCTGCTGTGATGGCGCGGGTGGTTGCATAGGAGCCATCAAGATGTCATGGAACGATGGGAATACGGGCTGGCCACCAGCACCAGCAGACTGGAGTGCATGTTGAAGCACCCTCAACCCATCATTCATCTCAGCCCCAGCATCGAGTGACGAATCGTGCCAGTGGGTCTCCAAGTCAGCAAGATTATCCTGGTCAAATCCCCAATCCCAATCCTGCTGTATGTCAGCCTGAGGGTGCTGGTTGTCTGCGCTATCAGTGACATGCACCGGACATCCCCCATCCTCAGTAGTGCAATGGGTAAGACACTTTCCATGTGGGCATTGCATCGCATGAGCTTGGCGACAGAAGGCACCAATGCATGGGGCACCTCGCTTGCATGACTTCTTGCTGTTAGGTTGCAGCTGAGAACTCAAGGCTAGAGGCTGTGTTGAAGGGAAAGGAGCTGCAGAGGCTGCGCCAAGGGTAGGAGAACCTCCAGGGATGAGAGCCATGATATCTGGATGCAAGAGAAGCTGAGGGAACCAGCGGAAGAAGGCACAGGATCCATGCTGACAAGGAGCATTGACATGATGACCGACGGCTCAATATACGTACCCTAGCCATTGGCTTTCCTGAGTTCCCGCTCTTATCACTCCGACAGATGGTAAGCGGAAGAGCGCCTCCACAGACTGTACAATCATAGGTAAAACCAATCGGGGATTGACGCACAGCTAAGCTGGCAAGGAACGCGATATCTGCTTGCTGTAAGGAAGACATGGGCAAGAGGGGAGAGTGGGCGGGCAGGTGGGTGGGCAAGAAAGACGGGAAGGCAAGGTGAGGTGAGATGGGCAATAAGCACGAGCAACCACAACATGCTCCATTTGGATTGGAGCATCAAAACAGAGTGCCATCTGCATGTGGCGGGCAGGACGATGGGCGCGCAAGTAGGCATCCATGGCGGGATGGCGGGCGCGTGAGTAGGCATCCATGGTGGAAGGAATGCTGGCAGGAGGAGGTTAGGAGGAGAGGGTGAGTATGTCCGAATGGAGTTTAGAACATTTCAAGCTCCGCCTGGGTCAGCCGCACTTGCCGAAGGGCCCCCGAACTCTCACCCCGGAGTCCGCCCCAAACTTTGGCCCCGGAGTGGTGTAACGCTCGTCAAAAGCCAACATCTACTCATTGATGTTGGCAACCGATATTCCTTCTCATCACACTCTTTAGTTACTCATTTACCTTCGTTCCATCGTTTTCCATAGCATTCTTACCCTACAGTATATAAACCGAAGTATATCTACTTGTAGGGCAGTTGATCTTTCACCCCTGAATACATCTTAGTTTGGACAGTTATCTCATTCGAGCCTCTAAGTCTATTCGACTCTATCGACTCTACCGTGTGAACGTTCCAAGAACGCCACAAGTGGCCAGATCCCAGACATTCTGAAGAAGCCTGACTTGTTATTTTTCAAACTTCCCAGGGCTCTCAATTGTATACTCACAGCTTTGCTTGAATCCAACATCCTCATGTCACAAGCATCAGGCATCGACGACACTGAGGATCGGCACACCCACAACGAGGAGCAGCTTCCCCCGCAACTTGAAAATGACACCGTAGGACCCATCGAGGAGTAAGTTGCGGTGTCCTGAAGTCTGCCTGCCATCTGACAGCAAGACAGGCTTCCCCAACCGTCAGAATCTGACATACAGTCAATCATTTTCAATCTTGCACCAGACTGTGGCTTAACTCCGTCAACGTCGACCAAGCTCCTAAACTGTCCCAGTGAGGCGCAGAACGATCAGCCAACTCTAAGCGAATTGTGAGCGAAAAATAAGCCGGGTGATCGCAGCTGATGACACCTACACGCAGAACAAATGTCATGAAGCAAGTATTGAATGTTCTCCAGGAATCGACGATTGCGTCCAAAAGTGGCAAGGACAATCGGTCTCGTTTTTGGTGGGTGTACAAAAGAGTCGCTGAGGAGCATGACGGCGAGTTTCTCGAGCGATACACTGGCGACATGGACATCGTCTTGGTCTTCGTAGGTTTCACGTGCCTATCTTTGACTCGTTTGAGACTGATTTTTGGTCAGTCCGGTCTTTTCTCAGCTGTCAGCACGTCCTTTATAGTGGCGATGGAGCCCAATCTCAGTCCCAACCCCAGCGACACCACGAATGCCCTTCTGAAGCAACTCGTGCAGATCGGACTTGGCAACCTCACTGCAGCAGGCTCCACACCCGCAGACCCAGCATCTACATGGTCGCCGACTGCGCCAGCTCTGAGGATCCAAATGGCCGCATATGCAAGCTTGTCCATGAGCTTGCTAGCAGCATTCAGGGCCATGCTAGGCAAGCAGTGGCTCGGGTACTACAAGTCGAATAGATATGGTCGCGGTTCGCAAGAGGAACGAGTGAAGCGCAGGCAGGAAAAGTTCGACGGCCTCATCACTTGGTATTTCGATGCTGTCATGCAGTCCTTTCCCGTCTTGCTTCAGATCTCCCTTCTTCTCTTCGGGATCGCGCTCGGCACCCACATGTGGTACGAGCAGCCCAGCATCGCTTGGGTGATCATTTCCACAACGGTCTTCGGATTTCTGTTTCATTCGCTGACCGTGATGGCATGTTTGATATCTCCCGCCTGTCCATTCCAGACGCCGATGTCGACGGTGTTGCATATGTTGCACATCGACAGTAAGGCCATTTTGTCAATTTTGATGGTCATTCGATCTCAATCAATATTTCAGGAGTTCTACACTTGATCTTCGAACCGGCCTCCAGGTATTTCCTGCGGCTCGTGATGTCAGCGCACGGTGAGCTATGTTCTCTTAGGTATGCTCGTATTTTGACCGTTTCGTGTCAGGCATGCTGCAACGGTTGCTTGCTACCCTCAGATTAAGTTGGGCTCGATTTTCCGAAGCACTGGCAGGTGACGTTGTTATCTATTCTTACACAGGATACCCAGTGCTCATTCACTCCCAGGCCCTGTGCGTGCTACTGGTGTATTTGCATGGCGCTCTCATCAACTGTTATCCGCCGCGTTTCGCAAAGGGCCTTCTTTGGTTCCATGCTCTTCGACAAAGGTTGTAGACTCAGAGGCGCAGCAACTCGACCAAGATATGGATATTTTGGCGGAGAATGAATACACCCTTACCCTCGACCTCCCGGGCATACCCACCAGCGATCTCGAAGCACCTAGTATCAAGTGGCTGCTCGAGATATCCACGGATCCTGAAGTATTTCTCGCTGCTGCCAGCCTTGTTCCGCACGTCGACTGGCCCCTAGACTTCGACGTCTCAGACATGCTGCCCCAGCTGTATAATGTTTTGACAAGCTGTGTCGTTGTTCCCAAGCAGATCATTCCGTCCTTACAGGAGAAGGCATTCACTTGTGCAATGGCTCTGATTCATCTATACTATGCCCGCGTTCTTCAAGCATATCCTGCCAGCGTTGAATATCCTGACCACATGGAGTTTTCGGGGATCATGCTAATGTGTGGGATCAACCTCACGATATTTTACGCAATCGATAACCTTCGTGCACAAGAAACAAGCTACTTCTGGTCTCTTTTCCATTTGGAGCGTAGTCCTGACTCCGTCTTGGAGTGGCTGTCACATTTTCTTCCTTACCACTTTGTTACCGGGCGGGTGGATGCAAAGTTAGAAAAATTCACTATAGCATTGATCTCAAAATTGCTATGCACTCCACGCTTTCTACCATCTCGAATCATAGCCAATTGCATTCTTCTTGCTTCCTTCATGGTCGGGGTTCAGGTTGACAAAAAAGACATAGTTCGTATTAATAAAAGGTGTGATTAACTCATTTGGCAGTTTTCTACCTGATCAACAAAGATGTTATGTAGTTCTGCTATACCTCAACTCACGGAGTGCCTTTTGGTGCAGTTCCAAAAGGCTCTATGCCTGCGCGCATGCGACGGAGACGATCTCGACACAGATAGCACAGGTGTTGCACGCCGAGCATGGAATTCCATGGATGTCATCTGTCGCATGATCAAGCTTACTGGAGGTTCATATCGCGTCATGCAGAACCTGGATGTGTGCAAGAGATTTTATTTACGAGCCAGGTCGTCTAAACAAAATGGCCACTCAGACTCGTTGGCAGATCTGCATAAGGTACTGCACTTTATGTTTGCTATTGCCGACGTATCTTGGGACCCTGCCAAGGTGTGGGATTCTTACTTTTTTAGCATGCACTATTCCCACTCGCCAGAAGACTTTGACTGGCTGGTGGACTACCTCAACTACATCTATTCCGATGACTACGAAGCGGCATATGACATCCTTTTGCTACTGGCTAGCACAGGAGTGCACTGCAGCCCCGCTAAGCAACATATGTTCATCAAGAGCCTTATCGCCTGCATGGGCAGTATCATGCCCGACCATCTACGTCATGCCGCTCTTCGCGTTGCTTACAATAACCGAGAGCAAATCATCTTGATCGATGATGCGAGGTTACGGGACATTGTTTTGACCGAGCTCTCCCCCGCTATTCTGACTGTGGTGTGTCTGCGACCAACAGTGATACCCACCGGTGATGATCCCGACGCCTGGTTCTATGAAAACCGCGACCTATGCTATCTACGACTGGTCTATGGCCTTGCGAGGGATCCTGGTTGGCACCCCCGACTATGCGGAGATCGCCATATAGATTGGTGCATTAGTATGATTGCAGAATCCTGCAAATTTCGCACGCGTCGTGGCTTTTACATAGCTGGTATCCTCCTCCGAATTGCACCTGAACAATTATCGGTTACATCTAGTGATGTGCACGGCCCGGCTTCAGGCCGTGGGCCAGCCAAAGCCGAGCCTGATTAGGCCGAGCCGAGCCGGGCCCAAGTCAGGGCCTGACCACGGCCCAAGGCCCGGCTTGAGGTGTTGAAAAGCCTGAGCTGGCGGCTCAGGCCGCGGCTTTTTGTCCCTTATCGGCCTCGATATTTCTTCGTTCATTAGCTGACAATCCAACAGACCACCAAAGACAAGCTCACCTATACTCGTCACGAACCAATTGGTGTCATCGTAAGTACACGTATATCAGCTCCCAGATCATCCTCTGATGTTCGTCTGATAGGGTCAAATCATCCCATGGAATTTCCCATGTGCATTGGAGGCCGCTGCGAAGAGCAACCTCAAAAACGTCACCCTTGAGCTCGGTGGAAAGAGCCCAAACATCATCTTTGACGATACAGACCTCGAACAAGCCGTCAACTGGGCTGCATTCGGTATCTTGTGAGTATACCGTGTTGTCATGCAAACTACACTCATATTTCACCAGCTGGAACCACGGTCAGATGTGTTGTGAAACTCGGTACGTGTGCACGTTTATGATACGATATATCCGCTAACGACGACGTGTTCAGGTGCAAATAAGAGCCTCGCGCGTCAAGGAAAGCGCTTTTAGCATGGAATGCGAGGTAATTCCATTTCACGCCTAGCCCGCTCGCTCGCTGACAACATCGCCTCTCAACAGCTCTACCAATCGATAGACATCACGCACCCGGTCACAGGTGAACACAACAGCATGCTCATCCTCGCGCACATCAAGTACTTCCATGTGCGCAAAGACATGCTCACGGGCAGACACACGATACCAGCATCCATGCCTACACGGTTCATGAAGTTCTTTTAGTATCTCACCGTTACACATATGCTTAGATTGAATTTCAGATCATTTTGTTCTTGAAAGCCGTCGTTGAGCCCAAGCCGAGCCGCGGCTTTGGCCTGGCTTGGGCTCACGGCTCGGCCTGAGCTTTTGCAAAGCCCAAGCCCCCCAAAGCCGGGCCTAAGCCGGGGCTTTCAGGCCGAGCCGGGCCCGCACATCACTAGTTACATCGGTTACAGAGCAGCAGTGGTGGGACGCGATGAGAAGTGCATGGCTCTGTGATCCCTCCGTGCTTAGGATCTTGGACTCTTTTGACCACCTTCCGGACCTCGCAGAGGGCACAAAGAAGCATATGCATCTTGCTCCGAATTCTGATCTTGAGGAGCTCGTTAGGAATGTAGATTGTTTTATTGAAGTGCTGGAGAGGGAATATTTAAATGAGGAAGATCGCATTAGGGTCCTGAAGGAGTTGAGGACTGTAGCCAGCGACAAGCTTGAGAGCTTTGGTAGATAGTTATCAATACCCTAATTGTCACGGTGCTTGGATATTGTGCTAGGGGTTCTGGAATTAGAGTAGAAGCAGTACAAATCCGAAAGCGCTCCAAGCAAATTTAAATTTGGATAAACAGTTGATTTTAATGTCATTCTGGGGGTATTCCGCCCTAACATGAGTGCTCCGCTGAAGTGCTCTAAGTATCCGGAAATATGGTACTGAGTACGCCCCCCAACAATATGTCAGCCCATGTCCACATATTGATCCAAACATATCCACCATTCGCAAATCACGAATATTATTAGATCACACCTAATGGTGAACATTTTCCGACTCTGGCATTAGATCTTTAGTACGAACACAGATATCAATAATTTGTCCCCGAATTTGAGTTTAGAATGATGGTAGGCTGTATGTAGCCCATAAAGTCGTCACCTGTAGGATCATGAGAAAAGTCGCAGGTAAGTCGTACTATCTGCCTTACCGGTGCCTCCGATACGAAAGAACTTGCCCTCCTGCATCCTTGGCTTTCTGGATGAAGCCAATTATTTTGTCATAAGCCAGACGACCTCTGATATTATTCAGTGATCGGTGCGCAGCCCGATGCATAGAAATGGAACGCACATCACGGGTCCTATCAAGTTGCTGAAGTCTGATAATGGCCCGATGTTGATGTTCGCAACCTCAGACTGGAGCAGATCTTTGAATCCAGATGACCAAAGCGAAGAAGAAACATATAACCGTGACAATGCAGAACATTTTTTCCCTGCACGCGTCTGTTAATCTTCCACGCCAGCCATAAACATAATATGCGCACCTTGACACTCAAAGCCGCCTCGAATTCTCTGATTTCGGATCTCTGCCGACACGTGGATGACATTCCCCCCCTGTCTCATCGACGATCCTCAGATACCCTTTGTCCTTGTCTGGGTTTGCGGCAATGTCTTTCCGGAGCTTCTTGAGGTGGCTTTGGAATGAACTGGATAGCGCCGGGTGGAATACCAGCCTCCGTGAGGATATGTGGTAGACCAAGTAGTTGGAATACGGTGAATGTTTCCATACTTAACTGTGTTACTGGCGAGCGCGGGAACTAGTAAGAGATGACTCATTCAGAATGCAATAATGATAACAGAATAGTCACTCGTACCACCTGAAAGGTTTCCAATTGATGTGACATTGAATAGCGAAACTGCGAAAACAAGGCCTTCCGGCGCACGATACTCGACGCAGCTATCCAATCATCAGAAGTAGTTCATAAAAGGGGTACTGGACTTACTTCCATGATCCTGCTGCGTTATTAGCAGGCTGCTGTACGTAGAGCTCCTCAACATATTTGACGCCAAAACGGAAGAAGTAAGAGCTGCGAGAGTTCCATCAATTAACTGCCATCAACATAATTCCATCTTACACACCTCTGCGGCAGCATCGATCTCGGCCTGCCAAGTGTTCTTCCCTTAACCATAGTAACTGCCACCAATTTGTAACGGTACTTGCTGCTAACAAGCTCTGCAGCACGCAGGAAGATGGCGGCGCGATCGTTCCAAGGCATTGCCTCCCATCCAGCCTTGGCAGAAAGAGCACCATCAATTGCGCTAACTACAGTCAATTCATCTGCCTCGTGGTATTGCAGAGACGACGGGCGTGACCGGAGAGTATGGGCTGCTTGGCAAGTTTACCAGTTCTAATCTAAGACCAAGGAAGTCGACGAATTGACCAGTGACACGCTGTACAGACTGGTGAGCCATTTACGACACACCGAACCTCGAATGGAAGTTCCTGCTGCATCTGAGAAAGTGCTGCTTCGAGACCCTTACGCTCTACTGACCCCGCAGCATAGTTTCGCTGTCGCCGAAATGAGTCAGGATGAGAAGGATTATCGGAGTGACTCGTGAAGTTCACATAGACTCACCATAAGCTCATTTTCGATTGCAGGTGCCTTGAATGTAACGAGCTGTGGTGTAGGGCATCTTGGAGACAAAGTCGTTGAGATGGTAGATCCGAGAGAGTTGCCCAGAGCTTTATGTAATATTAGGCCGAGCAGCAGCGTAGCCAGACTGGCCAGCCGTTAACGTTTATTTATAGTATCTTTGATTTTCGCAAGTCGCGAGGAACCGAACTAAAAGTAGTGATCACAAAGGCATCGAGGCGCATTCCAAGGAATATATCACAGCCATTGTTTCTGAATACGGGCTCTGTCATGAATATTAAAGATAATACAACATGCATCCGCTGATGTGGTACCTAAAATCATACGAGCTTCTTTCAACCAACTGTCACAAACTTCTTCCCTACACCATCGTCCTGTAGCTGCACCTTCACGCGCTCGTTGGCTGTGATCCCAATATCATCAAAACCTTGGAGTCTCAGACTCCCATCAGCGGGTGCCACGGTAGACGCCTTCCCTGCCTCGGCGGATGCCATAATGAGGTGCAGGGGGTTTGACGGATCGAAGGTGGTCCTATAGCCGCTGTTCCTTTTCCGAGCCTGCAAGAAACTATACAAAGCGGAGGCAAACATGAGGATGGTGATGACGGTGAAGGGAAGGATAGAGATAAAATATGTCCCTGACCGCCGAGTCCAGCCTATCGTCGATATGTACATGGTCCCATTGACTAGGGAGGAAAGGTTGTTTGGGACAATATCGTCGGGGAAGCTGCCCACAACCATAAACCCGGAGCGAAGGAACTGCCAAGCGATGCTAAGTTAATTAAGATTGAACCCAAGGGATCAGAATCTTCACCGTGGCAGAAAATTCAACAATGCCACGCCAATACTCCTCCTAAGAAAGGCATAAACTTAAGGCGGGAAAAGACCTTGCCACATGAAACTCACCAGCTCTGTATAAACCTGCGTCTGATTTCCAGTATTGTCATTGATAGATGTGTTAGTTGTTGAGGAATAGATGGAGTACAGAGTATCTCCGATCGTACTGCTAAGAAGCCCCTGCGAGTAGGTACACTTAAACGCGATAGCTCCAGCTAAGAATGACAGTAGCTGTTCATTCTCTGGTCGGAAAGGGGTGGATGAAACGACCTCGGAAGAAATTAGGCCATTGGAATAATCGGCGCGGACCGTGGTTAGCATTGGGACCACTTCGCATACACTTGCGTCAAGGAACCTATACTTGTAAAATCCTTGTGTAAGAATCGCTATACGAAAAGAATTGGTTAATGATTATAAACGCATATTTCAATGGCTCACTGAGGCTCGTATAACTTTGATTCAGATCCAAAGGCCCCGGGCACACGAGGCAAGGAAGAAAGCCGCTGTCTAACGGGTCTGCATATCCACTTGCATTCACCACGGTCACATATTCCTGTATCGTGGGCATACCTAGAAGCTGACAGTAAATCAGAGGCAAGATATATACGGTCGGAACTCACTGGCACCGCAGTTTGCAGTTATATTCCACAGGCGAAGACCGGTGATGGAGGTGTACAAATTATCTGGGTTGGAATAGATGACGGAGGAGTTACTCGTGTCCCAAACGTACTGCGTTTGACTCGAGCTAATGGGCTGACAGCTGACATTGGCTGTTAACCCCTGCTGCCACATGGAATAGTTCCTACTGAATCCTTGAGGAATAGACACGCTGTTATGTTTTCCCGGCAGCGATACTGTGTCGACTGTGACCTTTCCACCAGTAAACCCAAGACGAATGCCATCGGGACCCGGAATTCCATGCGAGCCGGAATAACTCTCGATGGTGGGCACAATCCCCTCTAGGTATACAACACGCCATCACAAAACAGCTTCAGGTGACCTGAGAATCTGAACCTACGAGTAGACACGTCATATTTTGCGCCATTGAAATTAAATATCCCGGGAAGACCAAAGGTATACCCTGCAGCAGAGACTCCGCTTAGCGTTCCGCCGACGTCGAGAATCGCGAAAGAATTGTCCTGGACTTGGGTCGTTCGTTTTAGTAGAAGAAACGGACGAAACACTGGGAATGTGGAGATACATACTGGCATTGACACCCTCCTTTTGAAATTCTTCATAGAGCAAGTTGGAAAATGCGGTACCAGTAATGTCAAGTTCGGATCCTTGCATCTGAATTGGCCATAGGAAGTAGGTTGGTGTCAGGAGAGTTATCCACCTAATACGCACTTAAATTAGAGAGCACAGCAATACTGGTATGATGCCGAGTTACCCAGCTGTCAAAAGTCTCAGCACACCAAAGATGAACAGCGTCAGAGTGGTGAGTCGCAAGTGTTCATGTCTCAATATGATGGAGCCCTTGGCCAAAGCGACACCGGCGCCTAGCTGAACGAGAGAGATGGGCTGCGTTATCCGATATCTCAAAGCCTCCTTGATTGAGATCGTGAAAAGACTGAAGGAATATTCATCTCTATTAGTGGTAAGCTGGAGAGAGTAAAGAGGTATACACACGTAGTTGTAGTGACCGAAAGGACAGTTGCTATTAATGTGATCACTGTCGTCAACTCTTGGGGATGATGCTCCCATAAGCTGGCCGCTTGATCAGGCGGAGAGAGGTAATCGTAATAGAGAACTGCGCCAACAAAACCGTATCCACATGCCAGGATAATAACCTGGCTGCTGATGATGGCGGTATGTAATAGAAAGTTTGCGGACACAGACATCAGCGCGGGTGGTGCAGAATCGACCCTGGTCGAACCGCAGCTTAAGTTCAAAAAGAAGGGAAGGATTTGTTATAACCATTATTATATGACCCATGGGATGCAAGTACGTACGGGACGGCATCGCATCATGTGCATTGACTTTGTGCTGGATAACCCGATTAAAGATTACATGTGCAAATCAGATTTTTCTTCTATTTCAAGTTGTGGCGCAGTTGGCGCTGAAGGGTCTCGCTTATATCTTTGCTAGTCGAGCGCTAAACACCCTTGAATATTTGGCGCTTGTAGTGCCTCTCCCGTAGCTGCCATCGTTGTGTCTTTGTATTCCACAGGGGATAGTCGTTGTGATTATGATCTGCGCTGGTGATGCTGTGCAAAGCTAACGTTTTAACCAATTTAGTAACATTGTAGCCGTCACCTGCGGTCGTGTAGTAGTAGCGCCTGTACATGATATCCGGCGCTACCTATTTCTTCATTCGTTCATTCATTTCTCATGCAGTGTGGCAACGCAGTATATACTTGACCGTGCCCAGTTCTGAGATTCAGCTGAACCGTCTTTGACAGAGTCAATCGTTGAACGTACTTAGTCGTGTAAGCCTTAAAGCGAGCCTCAAGGGAAGTCCAAACAGCTCATTGTGACACGAGCGCATGATCTCGCAGATGCGGACGGACAACGAATTAAATAACATATGGGTCCGTATATACAATATATGTACTGCTGAATAATTTTTTTCCAAGTCACGCCTTTTGTTACATATGTGATGATGATTCAATGAAAAATTACAACATCCAGTTAACCGCGCAATGCAGCGCCTCTTGTTCAACGTTCGACACTAGCACTGTTGTAGGCAGTTGTCACGTCACCTGTATGGTGTTCCAAATTCGAAAATCCATCCGTTTAAGGCCCTTATTTCGCTTCAGGTGTGGAGCAGTGTTGATCGCAACGTGCAAACCAACAGGCAAGGCAGTTGGCAGATTTTGTAACAATATCATATCCGCACTCAAGTATTCAAGCACATCCCGAAACTCAGCACTCAGCAGCGGTGAGAGATCCAGAATTTCAGGTCCATGGAATGACATAGTTAGAGTGTCAACAATAAGGTTGACGGTGAGAGGCCTCATCAGAAGTTCATTCAAAACGTTCCCACACACCCTGCATCAATATAACTATCTAGCTGGCTCATCTTGCTTTCGCCCAATAATAACACAATTTTCAGAAAAGACACACCGCTTACGAAAATTCCTCAATGACCCTCTCAGCCTTCCATCTCTCGCCGATGCTGGCATGCCTCAGTGTGATCAACAGAACGTTGGAATCGGTTTTTACGATATTTACCAACCTGTTTGATCTATTGATAACACTAGTACTAAAGAAGCTTAGTGACAACTTGAAAGTGTGCACTAGCCAAATCAGATGCGCCTCGTTGACTGAGGGCGTTTCTGGACGTTTAACTTTCTGATCGGCGATGGGCCAGCCAGTGGCATGGTACCTTGTTACCATTCCGAATTTCCAAACTTTCTCCTTTCCTTCAAACGACTTTAAACCTAAAGAATTTACAGCCTGACGGCAACACCAGAACTCTCAGCAAGCACTGGTAATCTAAAAAATCCCTAGCTCTTGTCATTTTACAGTCATCTATCCAGATCATGTGGACTTGGTCGTGATACGGAATACCGATAGCCCAGTCGAGAGGGAATAATTGGCGGGGCCTTACTCAAATCGGGAGCCAGGTATGGACTGACCTCGACTCCCCGTCGTTCTCTATCAGCTCATATACCAGGCACGTTTCATCCAGCATTCTCGAGATGCACACCGCGATTGCCCAACGATATCTGACAATGTAGTAGGTGGTATAGATCCTGAGCTGCGTCGCCGTCAAAATGCCTTGTCAGATTAATCATTTCATCCACACCTCGAACTTATCAACTAGACCTTCACGGAAGTCGCATCTACGCACCTAACATGATTATAGGCAATGCGCTTGTTTGGGGTGAGACACATGAAAACCTGGCATACCTTGACAACTTGTATATGAAGGCTGAGTGACAAGCGATAAGCTGTTGGACAGGCCGGTTGTGGCAGAGATAAAATGGAGATCACTAAAGACGGGCATGAAGCGTTTGCTTCTGAATGAGGGGTTTTCAACGTCTATGTTTTGTTGAGCAGTGTGGTTGGTGAAGAAGTTGACGATGGTGTCGAGCAGAATGTCGAGCAGACGTGTCATGAGATCGTGCTGAGGAACGATGTGTGCAGGGCAATTAATGGGACAATGAAATGTTAAAGGACAGAATACCTTATGGATGTTTCTGCTTCGTGGGCAACCAGAAGATAAGTGTCAGCGACACGGTGGTAGGTGCTGGTAAAGTAGGATGCTGCAATAGTACGTCAAAATGTACTTTTGACAACGAGCAACGTTGTGGCATACCGGTGGCAATTTTATGGGAAGGCGAAAATCTCAAGATCGACGCACAAATTACTTTCAAATGTATCCGGGCCTTCTTCCATAGTCGAGTTACGAGTATGATAGACGAATAACCAATCAATACGGCATGGATGCGCCAGATCTGCAGTGAGGTTTGGGATTTGCGGACCAGAAGTGATGTACAGGGTATAGCGAAGTTGTGAAAGAGCATCTGATGGTCTGTCATCAGTGAACCGTTGACGGTATTGAAATACAAATCTGGAGGGGGGGGTCTACATTGAAATATTTGACCATAAACTCGAGGCGGTCGCGCTGATGGATGAGAACGAAGCAAGGACAGCAGCCGCAGAACGAGTCGACGAGGATCTTCGGCCTCTACCGGCGGTAGGTCACCGACCAGGAGGCCAAGGGAGACGATTCACGCAGCAATGAGGACGAGGGCTTCGCCCACGTGCAGGCATCCCGAAGGGCTCGCAGACAATTTCGACTCATTCGAGGCAAATCCATGTGCGATCTCGCTGTCTCTCGCGCTGTCCACAGCGAGAGCGATCTGGGCAGTTCTAACTTCTGGGGATCTGGATCGAAGCAAGAAAGACGGCGTTTGCCGAGAGTCACCTGTCACTGATGTCGCACTCCTTGCAGGAAAAAATTAGGTTTGTCAAGCTTAAGGGCAACTTAAGGGCAGTGACATCTAGGCAGTGCGGCTTCGCAATATGCGAATTCTTAGAAAACTGTGGAATGCTTTGCTCTTCTTCAGCCTCACAGCCGCTTACAACGTGCCTCTGTTGTACAAAACTGATGCCCAAGGCTGTAATTTGGGCTCGATATTTTGCGAGTTGCTTCTATCCTGTTGAGAGTCGGTGCTGCACGGTGTGCACGTGGATGCCATATGCATGCTGTAATTCCCTCACTTATAATCCATTAAAACTTCACAGATTCTGCAGTATTTTCTTGACCTCCAGCACACATCTTGTTCTCAAGTGTTGGCTTGAATCCGTCCCTCAGTCATATGTCAACATTTGTCCCTGGCCATTTCAACGACCACCTTCCACCCTTGGGAGAGGGCCCGAGCCACCCAGAACGAACCCAGGGCACAGGACTCGTGATCAGTGAAACGCTGCAAGTTGTCGTCAATAGTATATGTCACATCTATCTTCATTTAGCACGTACTGATGATTTTCCAAAGCATTTTTGGCGACACTTTATTTCGTCATTAATCTCTTGTTTGTTTTTGCGACAGACACCATGCCAGACCCGCTCAATGATACCCTCCAAGCCTTAGGTGAGGAGCCAGGCCAACTAGAACAACCCCAGGATCCGGGAGAGACAAACCTCGTGATCAGTGAAATGCTACAAGTCGCCATTAACAGTATGTGTCATCTACCTTCATTCAGCGCGTGGTACCATGAAACCCTCCCAGCTTCGGGTGAGGAGTCTAGCCACCCAGAACACACCCAGGACCCGGGAGAGATGCACCTCAGTGGTGTGCAACAAGTCATCATTACTGGTGTGTAATATCAATCTCCGTTTAGCACATAATAACAATATTCAAGCCATTCGCGCAACTGATCTCGCTCTTGGTCTCCGACGGATCCCCGCTGGCTTCCATGCGGTGGTCAAGGCTGGCAGTGCCGAATACCAGACAAGGAATAAGTCTGTATACGTAGACCAGGCTTTCGTCGAATGGCACGAGCGCATTCTTCTGTAAGTTATCCTTAACCCTGTCTGTCCTGCAGGTATTGAGAAAGACTCTAGGCCGTGCGAGCCTTCTTCTAAAGTTCAGGTCAGCGTGTATGCCTCATTTGAACTCGGTCTCATGCTCTGTCACGGAGAACTCCTTTGCACATTCGAGATCTCTGTCGGAGAATTACTGGATCGCAGCGAAAAATCGCATCGTCAGTATTGTCTATTGCGAATAATATTTAACAGATGCTAACGAGTATCACAGCCATAATCTTTCAGCCAATGCAGGAGGAAGTTGTATCCGCTTGTACTTCACTATTCATGACAGTGGAGCAGCGACTGGCTGATGAAAACGACACCAGAGTTCTTTGCCCCCTTACTACTGTGAGTGATCAATGCAGTCTAGCATTCTGATGCTGAGAGCTCTAACGTGTAGCTTACATCCCACGATATGGACGCGTTAGCGCTAAAGATGAACGCCGGACATCGTCTTCTCGCACAATACCGCAGGATGCAGAACAGTAGGGATCTCGACCAATCCATAAGCCACTTTGAATGTGCCTCGGATCTCTGCCCCTTGGATCATCCCTATCGCCCTGCAGTGCTATTCAATCTAGCCACTGCAAAGTTTGTTAGTTTCCGAGCTAACGGGACACACCTCGACCTCGACACATCTATCTCTCTTTTCCAAGGCAGTCTTGATTTGCGTTCCACTGATCATCCGGACCGAACCGTCACGCAACTCCACCTTGCCATTTCTCTGTTGTCTCGCTTCGCAAAACGGGGATTTCAGACGGATGCTAATGCAGCTGAAGAGTTACTGAGCGAAGTGCTCGATGTCTGTCACGCCAACAGCCACATTTACAGAGCAGCTTTGATCGCAATCGAAACATTTGCTCTGCATTCTGCTGGAAGCATTGATGCAAATGATCTTGGGCAGGAGCAGCCCGCCACATCCCTATTTCCGTTATCACCGCATCAACTTGCTGATCGAGCAGGGCGGTGTTTGCAGAGAGATGAACCACATGCCTTAGATGAAGTGATATCCCTTCATTATGATGCACTGGGATACTACAACACCGGGCATGCTCACCGAGGGGGATTGTTGGGTAATTTGGCTATAATGCTGCGGACTCGCTTTAAGTGTCGAGGCAATGACAAAGACTTGGATCAGGCTATCGTACTTCTCAGGGAAGCGCTGGCCTTACGCCCGGTCGGTCACCCAGATCGATCCATGTCATTAAATAATCTTGCGAATCAACTCTCCACCCGCTTTGACCACCGAGGCAATGACGAAGACTTGGATCAGGCTATCGAACTTCACAGGGAAGCACTGTCCTTGCACCCGGTCGGTCACACACATCGGTCCACCTCATTAAATAACCTCGCAGTTCGACTCTCCGTGCGCTTTGAGCACCGAGGCAACGACGAAGACTTGGATCAGGCTATTACACTTCACAAGGAAGTGCTGGCCTTGCACCCGGTCGGTCACAAAGATCGGTTCATGTCATTAAATAATCTTGCGAATCAACTCTCCACCCGCTTTGAGCACCGAGGCAATGACGAAGACTTGGATCAGGCTATCGAACTTCACAGGGAAGTGCTGGCCTTGCACCCGGTCGGTCACACAGATCAGTACAAGTTTTTGCATAACCTTGCCAATCACCTTTCCATCCGCTTTGAGCACCGAGGCAATGACGAAGACTTGGATCAGGCTATCGCACTTCAGAGAGAAGCGCTGTCCTTACTCCCGGTCGGTCACACAGATCGGTCTAGGTTATTAAATAACCTTGCAAGTAAACTGTCCACCCGCTTTGAGCACCGAAGCAAAGACGAAGACTCAGATCAGGCTATCGCACTTTACAAGGAAACGCTGATCTTGCACCCGGTTGGTCACACAGATCGGTCCATGTCATTAAACAACCTTGCGGTCGAACTCTCCGGTCGCTTTAAGTACCGAGGCAATGACGAAGACTTGGATCAGGCTATCGCACTTCAGAGAGAAGCGTTGGCCTTACACCCGGTCGGTCACACAGATCGGTACAAGTCATTAAGTAACCTTGCGGATCAACTCTCTACCTGCTTTAAGCACCGAGGCAACGACGAAGACTTGGATCAGGCTATTGCACTTCAGAGGGAAGCGTTGGCCTCGCACCCGATCGGTCACATAAATGGGTACAGGTCATTAAAGTACCTCGCGAATCGACTCTCCACCCGCTTTGAGCACCGACACAACAAAGAAGACCTAGACGAGTCACTAGAGAACTTGCGATGTGCATTGACTCTGTTGACGCAACATGATCCTCGTCAGATAGCAGTCCATAAGTCGCTAGCTGATGTCTATCTGTCATTCCATCATTCAGGGCTTGACGTTACCACCGTGGGTGAAGGTATAGACAATCTCAACGCTGCTATGCATCATCTCCAGGCAGCAGCAAATGTTGTCTCTGGAGGCTTGCTATCCCGCCTGCAAGCTAGTTTAACCTGGGTGCACCATGCTAGTCGACATTCACATGCCACTGAACTAGAGGCATATGCAACTTCCATGCAACTTCTGGACGCTTATATGTCTATGACAGCTTCAGTATCGTCTCGTCATAGGGCCATGAAGGACTTCACACGTACACTTGCCGTGGATGCTGCTTCATGTGCTCTTCATAGTGGTGATGTGTGTCGTGCTGTTGAGTTGTTGGAGCAAGGCAGGACTGTCATCTGGACTCAGGTGACACGATTTCGCACGCCCCTTGATAGCCTCCAGACAAGCGGCAACCACGCAGCGGCCCTGGTGAAGAAATTCCAAAACCTCAGCTCTCTCCTCGATACACCTCCTACGGACGATCCAAAAGCAGCCTCAAGAGTCGATGTAGAAGCAGAAGAAGCTCGGTATAGACGTCTGGTGGAGAACTGGAATAGAGCTGTAGAAGAGATCCGGAAGATCGAGGGCTTCTCTCGCTTCCTCCTTCCCCCCTTATTCTCTGATCTTCTGGATGCAGCTCGTGATGGGCCTATCATCATGCTCATCGCAAGCAATTCGTCTTGCCACGCCATTATCATCCTGCACAAACATTCTCCGATTAGCATCCAACTTCCTACCGATTTTTCCAAACTCACCAAATTGGTACTTGCATTCCGAGAAGCGGTTAGAAAAGAGGCCGGGCCTAAAGGGAACCAACCAGCGCTGATAAAAGCTTTGAGAGAGTTGTGGAACGACATAGTATGCCCAGTGGTCGAGAATCTAGACGAATTTGCGCAACGAGGTTCCCGAATATGGTGGTGCCCAACGTCCCTCTTCAGTTTCTTACCGCTGCATGCTGCTGGAGAGTACAGGGCAAGGGGAAAGTCCCTTTCGCAGCAATATGTCTCTTCATACACACCATCGCTCACTGCGCTAATGAAGGCTCGCGGAAGTTATGACAGGTCCCCGTCAGTGCCCTTTGTTGCCATCGGTCAGGATTGCCCAGCCGGTGCCGAATTCATTTTGGATGCTGTGGAGTTTGAGCTGGAATTGGTGCGGGGACTTTTGCCCCCTCCCCCAACTGTTTCCTTCTCCAAGATTACCAGCATTGATGCCACGAAATCGAGAGCATTGTGTGCATTGCGAGATAATACTTGGCTTCATTTTGCGTGTCACGGGAAACAGGAACACAAAGAACCCTTCAAGTCAGCCTTTCTCATGCGCGACGAACCGCTTTCACTTCTCGATATCACACAAACGGATCTGTCTCGGCATCAATTTGCATTTCTTTCTGCCTGTGAAACTGCAGTCGGTGACCATGATACTCCTGACGAAGTGATGCACCTAGCGGCTGGCCTGCAATTCGCCGGAGTTAAGAGTGTCGTCGGGACATCATGGAAAGTTAATGATAGTACTGTGCAGCGCTTAGTTGAGGCCTTCTACAGAAACTTTTGCGGGGATGGCACGATGAATTCCAAACGAGCTGCTCGAGCGCTGCACCGAGCGGTCCAGTCGTTGGCTTGCGACACGGACATGCCCTTGGACCAGCGCATAGTCTTTGTGCATATTGGCATATGATCAATTATGTGCGTCCCCCCACCTTGTTGAGTCAAGCATTCTTGAAATAATCTGACTTCGCATGTAGCATCCAGTCATGGTCACGCGCAACCTGTTACCAAGGACTTCGATATTCCAGACTTGAGACTGTATACGTACACGATATGTACACCCAATTTGACTTCAATTCGTATTTTCTACTTTGTTGCCTCGCCGGAGCCAGAGGTGCCGGTGATCGCCCTTGCAGTGCACAGTGATCATTTGTTGAGCTGGTGTGCTTCCTCCCGCTCCCGCATGTGCAATGTGCAGCTGGGTTCTAGAGGTAATATTCACTCATAAGCACAGTGACCTTAAATGTGCCGAACTGTGGTGTAGAGCATCTTGGAGACGAAGTCGTTGAAATAGATCCGAGAGAATTACCCAGAGCTTTAATATCTGCCGGTCGATGCACGTTCATTAAAGTTAGTGTACGTTCAGCTGTGAACTTTCTCATGGATGCAAGTGAACTGAACGCCTTCAATTCCAGAACTTCCAAATCCTAAAATCTGTCCGTTTGAGGCCCCTATTTCGCTTCAGGTGTGGAGCAGTGTTGATCGGAACGTGCAAACCAACAGGTATAAGGCAGTTGGCAGATTTTGTAACAATATCCGCAAGTACTCAGCAGCGGTGAGAGATCCAGAATTTCAGGTCCATGGAATGACATAGTTAGAGACTTAGAGTATCAAAAATAAGGTTGACGGTGAGAGGCCTCATCAGAAGTTTATTCAAAACGTTACCACACCCTGGATATTTTCAGCATGCCTCTGTGTGATCAACAGAACGTTGGAACTGGTTTTTACGATATTTTCCAACCTGTTTGATTTATTGATAACACTAGTACTAAAGAAGCTTAGTAACAACTTAAAAGTGTGCACTAGCCAAATCAGATGCGCCTCGTTGAGGGCGTTTCTGGACGTTTAACTTTCTGATCGGTGATGGGCCAGCCAGTGACATGGTACCTTGTTACCATTCTGAGTTTTCGAACTTTCTCCGTTCCTTCAAATGACTTTAAACTTACAGCCTGACAGCAACACCACAACCCTCAGCATACAGTCATCTATCCGGACTATGTCGACTGGGTCATGATACGGAATATCGATAGCCCAGTCGAGAAGGAATGATTAACGGGGCGTTACTCAATCCGACTTTCATCAAATCGGGAGCCAAGTATGGACTACGGACCTCGACTCCGCCGTCCTCTATCAGCTCAGATACCAGGCACTTTTCATCCAGCATTCTCAAGATACACACCGTGATTGCCCAACGATATCTGACAATGTAGTAGTATAGATCCTGAGATGCGTCGCCGTCAAAATGCCTTGTCAGATTAATCATTTCATCCACACCTCGAACTTATCAACTAGACGGAAGTCGCATCTACGCACCTAACATGATTATAGGCAATGCGCTTGTTTGGGTTGAAACCTGGCATACCTTGACAACTTACGCATGAAAGTTGGGTGACGAGCGATGGGTTGTTGAACAGGCCGGTTGTGGCAGAGATAACGGAAATCGCTAAAGACAGACATGAAGCATTTGCTTCTGAATGAGGGGCTTTCAACGTCTATGTTTTGTTGAGCAGGAGAGGATGTGCTTGTCCGCACTGTGGTTAGTGAAGACGTTGACGATGATATCGAGCAGAATGTCGAGCAGACGTGTCATGAGATCGTGCTGAGAAACGATGTGCAGGGGCAATGGATGGTACAATGAAAAGTTAAAGGGCAAAATACCTTATGGATGTTTCTACTTCGTGGTAAACCAGAAGATAAGTGTCAGCGACACGCGGTAGGTGCTGGTAAAGTAGGATGCTGCAATAGGCAATAGTACGTCAAAATGTACTTTTGACAACGAGCAACGTTGTGGCATACCGATGGCAATCTTATGAGAAGGCGAAAGTGTCGAGCGCGACGCATGAATTACTTTCAAATGTATCCGGGCCTTCTTCCATAGTCGAGCTACGAGTATGATAGATGAATAACCAATCAATACGGCATGGATGCGCCAGATCTGCAGCGAGGTTTGGGATTTGCGGACCAGAAGTGAATCAAGTGATGTACATTCGTGAACTTGGCATATGATTGTTTCGAGGGTATAGCGGAGTTGTGAAAGAGCATCTGATGGTCTGTCATCAGTGAACCGCTGACGGGATTAAAATACAAATCTGGAGGGGGGGTCTACATTGAAATATTTGACCATAAACTCGAGGCAGTTGCGCCGACGGATGGGAACGAAGCAAGGACGGCAGCCACAGAACGAGTCGATGGGGATCTTCGGCCTCTACCGGTGGTAGGTAATTAGGAGGCCAAGGGAGGCGAACACACAAATGAGAATGATGACTCCACCCACGTGCAGGCATCCCGAAGGGCTCGCAGACGAGTTGGATTCATTCGAGGCGAATCCATGTGTGATCTTGCTGTCTCTCGCTGTCCACAACGAGAGGGATTGAGCTCTAGGAAGCAGGATCAGTAATCTTCCTTTCGCAGAGAAAAACATACGGCAGGAAACAGCCACAGCTGAGGATCAAGATGAACGGCGGCAACGGTTCTGGCCCGAGCAGTAGCGTAGCCAGCCAATTTAACGTTTATTATCGTTTATAGTAACTCGGCGGTATTCGATGATTATATAAACATCACTTCAAGCAAATTTGCTCGTCATCTAATCGTCGTCAACTTAATTAATGTGGAAGTCGCGCGCTGCACGCCAGGTGGCCCAGCGGCCACCTCAGAGGGCTAGCCGCATGAAACACGTCTTTTCCAATGCCCCTATCTACGACTCCATATTCCGCAATCTGAGTCCTCGCACCCTAGTGCGGTTGTCGCGCACATGCCACATGATACATGAAGCAGTAACTCGTTTTTGCCAGCGCGCATACAACATCAACCGACATCTGTCGCGTTATTTCCCAGATCCCCTTTCATTTCGCTCTCTCCAAGCGCGAACTGGTCTCATCATTTCAGGATCAAGTGCACTTCAATTTTTGGACCGTTCCTTCTACCCCGAGTCAGATCTCGATATCTACTGTCACCCTGGTCACGTTTACGAGGTGCTTGAGTGGATGGATAGCTTTGGGTACCGATTTGAACCACACAAATATCAAGAGGCAGGCTGGCGTACCCAGGTTTCAGCTGATTGGGATGGTACGGTGTCAAGAATGCGAGTCCCATGGCATTATTTGGAGGAGGAAGATCGCTTACGTTCGACGCGGTATTCTAACATCGCTGAAGTCTACACCTTCAAGCGGCTTGTAGTTATAGACGAAGAGTGTGTAGAGCTCCAGGTTCAAGTGATTGAAGCGATCAACAACCCTATCGATACTATCATGAAATATCACTCAAGTGTGTTCAAACTGATCCCTTTCTTTTATATGAACTTTAATTCTCTCGGTTACAGCTTGTGTCATGAATATCATTACTTTCGATGCGGCGTATTCATTCTACCCAATCGCAACATTTGAGGACCGAAGCGCACTCAAAATTCCCGGATCGAGGCACCGCCCAGATGTTCTTGCAAAGTATATCAAGAGAGGTTGGAGAGTCTATTCACTATTCAGGCCCGGGGATCTCGCGCGGCCCCATGAATCTCCATTCCTCCCGAACATCACGCGATGGGTCGGTGATCGTCACTGTTGGACCGTTCCACTAGATACATCAGGAGTCGAGCTCCGTAGAGCGTTGTCTCCGCCCTCAGAACAATTTTCATGGGATCCCTCCACCCAGAGCGGCTGGACGTTGTTGACCAAACCATCCTCACTTGCCAATTTCAGCGAACCAAAAATGGATGCCAACCTCGTCGCAACCACTATCTTCCGCTACAGCTATATGATTCCCAGTCAATCGCTTTCTTTGGCAATTCGTGGGTGGGCGTGCTCCCAGGCTAAACTCTATCACGGATTAGTAACGAGACGTGACTGGACTTGGTGCGTCTATCAACACACAATTCATTTCAATTGCATTTAAGCGTGCACTCAGGTTCGACGCTGAAATTCCAAGGCTCCGTGAGTTGACTGACGTAGAGCAGGTGACATAGCATTCGAGGTCTGCTAGAGTCAATTGTTTGGTGGATGAAGTAGGCCGGCACCGTCGTTTCATCTGATCCTCCGTTTGTCAAAACTCGTTGTCCCACATGCATCGCGCATATATAGGTTAGTATTACTTACAAATACGGACTGACTGGGAGAGCACAGCATCTCCGGGTCCACCAGGTGATTCCAGTACTGTTGGTATGTGCACATTGTAACCACAAGAATTATACACGGTTGAGATACATGTGTTGCCATCCCTTTAGAAAGTACAAAAGCCAATGCAAAAACCGAGCCATTGGAATTCACACCATATCATAACTCATCGATGCGTCCACTGTCACACAATGCCTGCTGAGTGTGATTTCGACGTACGAACAAGCGCATCGACGCCACATTCGGCATTTTTCTTCTTCGCATGCGACTCCTGGGCCATGGAACAATAATATTGTATACTTCCACCTCCCATCTTCATTGTTCACAGGTAATTCTCGTGTGCCACAATATATTGTTCACTGTTGCTTGGCTCATACTCAAGCCATCCTTGCTTTGTCCATTCTTGCATGGACCCTGCTCCATTCTACAGTTCCACGCTTTGGTTTCGCATATATAACCTTCATGAGCTCCCTGATACCGACATCAGACCTTCCTCATCTGCCGGAATCAAACCTTCCTCATCTACCTTGATCAGATATGTTCGTTCCTCCCCGCCAAACAGTTCGCCTTCCAAAGCTGCCTTTGGAAAATTTTGAGGCGTTCTTTGCTGACCGCCTGTCCTGGGTTACAGGATATGACGTCGAAAAACATGTAAGCATGTTGCGTGTTTTTACTGATCTTCAAACTGACCTTGGCGTCCAGGCATGGATTAAATCCGAGGATTACGATGAATCTACTTACGATGAACACGCGTGGAGCAAGCTGGTTAAGGACCAACAGACTAAGGTACGGGCGGGAGTGACTTTGGATCATTGTCTCGCAAGCTAATGCATTTTTTGCAGGATCTCATCCAGTCCGTATTGGACACCATTGAATGTTTTTATTGGAGTTCAGAAGTTGGGGAAGGCATGGTGTGTTTCGAAACAACATTCCTGCATCACTCTTGTTTACCTTTACCATTTTTAGAATATCCTGCTGAAAGGAGCCCCAGGAACGGGCAAAAAGACGGTTGCTCATGCGGTCTGCAACAGACTCAAGCGTCCGATGCTCACAATTCGGACCAATGATATCCCACCCCTTGCCGATGTGCGACCTTGGGCCGCCAAACTAGCATCGGTACGTGCTATTCACTGGCCGTGATAAGTCTCTGACGCGACGTGGTACTTGCTTAGCTTGCGATCAAGTGGAAATCGGTGATTGTCGTAGAACGTGGGGATGTACGTATTGTCTTTCAAAGTGTTTGCCATATACTTTCTAAACACACGGCCCACAGTATTTCATTGCGCTTCAAGTATGTTGTTGATCGTTGTACCTGTTAATGATGTACTAGTATAGCTGATTCTTCGTCAGGAACGCCTCAACACGATGATTCGAGAATTTAAATCATCCGAATGTATCTGTCTGTGGCCTTCGGTATTGTCGCCCGATCAGCAGGCACTACTTGGCCCGTTCGCGGCCAGTGCGTACCATAACTATCTGACCCGACCATATCACTAACTTTTCCCTGTTGCAGCCATTGAATTCCCCGATCTTGATCAGCCAGCCCGTCGCCATCGTTGGCTACTAGTTTTTGGCCGAGGTGACCTAGCGGAAACTATCTCTAGAGGCGAGCATGCATCGGTCCCTACCGTGAGGGACCCAGAGACGCAGACCTTCCTTCGGGAGATTGAGAAAATCTCTTGGTACGAACTCGATGGTAATGTCATGTCTGACACTGGATGACCTGACACAAGTGCTAATGTGGTGCTAATAGGACTCCAGATCAAAAATTACTTGGATACCGCGCGAAGTTTTCCTGGGTAAGTTGGTTGACATTATAAAGCTGTTCCTGACGACTAATCAGTGCTACACAGGAGGCAAAATCTCACCCCTCAGGACATGAAGGAGTATCTCAAGGCGTGGAATGTGCCTCTTTCTGTACGCCACAAAGTGTCGCGGTTTTTTGCGCTTCGCGACATGCCATCCAACTCAGGGAGTGACTAGTGAACGTTCAAGTTTCGAAGGACACGGTGAAGACATCCGATGTGCCTGTTTGAATATGTTCTTGCTGGTTTGTACTACGTATATATGTGTTTATGCATCATGAGATTATGGTCTTAACTATTTACTTAGCATTGTATCATATATGAAACAAGCGGTCCGTTCACCTTCGGACATTTTCTACTGTGAATTACAACCAGATATGCCTGTACACTACGCTCTCCGTTGTTTTTTCCTCTTCATTCTGTGTTGCAAACAGCATCGCACCACTCTACAAACGCTCCGTGCTTATATATGTTAGATAATAATTGCTCTCTGCGCTTTATGCTGGAGAGCGAATCTTAATCAGCCCTCCTGTGGTGCCGGAAACTACGTACTAGATGCACGATAGCCTCCACATCAACTTGAACGCGTTGGGTGTCGCATAAACTGCGGGATGTTCCAGAAAGAACGTATACCCGAGTCGTGGCTCCCCCAGGTGGCACGAATAACCGATAGTCTATTTTGAAGAACGGTTCGTGCTTTCTAGCTTGCGCTTCGAGAAAGTGAACTTGCAAGGCGCTTTCATCACTTGGTAGTCGGACGCACTACATTGTCATGAACTCCCCATGGGAGCCTATATCTGCAGACGTTCATTCATATAAATCAAACAACTCAAATTTCCCGCAGTACATATCATAGGACATATCTTAGCACAAATAGGAACAGAATCAATCGAGTAACTGGATAGTAAAGAATAATACCCATTCAAGGTACGTACCACGATACAGATCATAGCTCCCCCACTTATGGTAGGAATCAGGAAATAAACTCATCACGAACCCACCGACTCCCCCGCAAGTCTCACCAAGTCCCAAAAATCACGTCCGACGAATAAACTCGCAGGCCTTCCATCAATATACTCCAGAGCTTTGTTCATCAACGCATCCAACAAATCCTGTTGCGCACCCAGATGATGCTTCAGGTACGCAACAACAACTGCAGTCGCCCATACATTCGCATCGACCTGCAGTTCTGTTGCTTTGGCCAATGTATCAATGCCCACAAGCGCCCCCAATTGAGGCGACGGCGTGAAAGAACCGTCGAAGTTCTGTAGCGAGATGATGGCGTACGCTTCCTTTGGCACGGGTGCTGCAATACGTGGAGGTGCTGCATGATGTACCTGTGGCGTGACATTCAAGACTGGCGATGGTACACGCTGGATTGGGTCTTCTGGGGGAGGTGCAGGACTGGACGGCCGAGAGTAGGACCATCGAGAACTCGCGTAAGAACCTTCTAATGAGCTTAATGTAGAGAAAGTGTCCGTGCTTGAGTTGTCATGTCGATATGAATATTCACTCCGAATGGATGGCGAGCCCGAGCGGGATTGTGCAGCAGAATAATACGCGCCGGGAAGCTGCGTCTGACGTCTTCGAGGTGCGGGGGGAGGATCAGAAAAGAAGAAGTTGAACACCGAATAAACCGCTTGAGACAAGCTGTCCAAAACGGTCTGCACAGTGGACACATCTGTTCTTGAAGTATCCTCATCAACAGGATCAGCAGGAGCACCAGTGTGGCTATGCTGCCGCCGAGACTTTGCCCATGACATTGACCGGCGCAGCCTCCTTGTTGTCTCTTTTCCGGACTCTTCAGCAAAAAAGGATGTGTACTTGCTAACAAGCTGGTAATCAAGCCCTAAGCGAACGATCGCTGCTTTTCGAATGTCCTCATCCGAAGCAGGTGCGATGGGTTTGGGAAGGGGAGCCCTAAGCTCTACCAAGTCCTTCACGAGTTGTCGTGCAGCTAAGGTATGGAGGAGCGGAATGAGCGACCACTCGTCCTTGAATGGTTTCACCTCCGTGACAGGCACGAGAGCGTCGAGAACCTCTCCTGATTCTTTGATTTTCGCAAGCAACCTGACTTCGCGAGGAACCGAACTGAAAGTAGTGATCGCAAAGACGTTGAGGCGCATTCCAGGGAATATACTTGTGATTGTGGGCGGCCCTTGCTGCATCGAAGGAGGAGGTTCTAGCTGCACAACGCTGGGCGGAAGCGGATGGTGGTGATTCAAGGGTGAAAAATTGACAGCTGGCGGGCTCCCCGAACCATGCCAATCAACTGTGACACTCTCGATCTCACGTGTCCGACCAGCGTTGAGAAGCATTGCACATTTCCCTGTGATGTCCTCGGCTTGGACAGCAAACAGACATTTGCCTCCGCCCTCACGAGCAAGGCGCTCACACAAATCAGATGAGACTTGTTCACCGATCCCAAGAGTAAATACCCTCAGTTGTGCATTGGCCTTGCAGCCTTTCACAGCTCTAGAGACAACCGTGAATGGGTCAAGACTTGCGGAAGCCTAGTTTATCGTCAGATCAAAAAGTTATAGCCAAGTCATCACACGCACATGTATATCGCCATCAGTGAGAACAAACATAGCAGTCGGGCGGGCGCAGTTACGTGACGCGATAGCAAACTTAAGGGCCTCCGCAATTTCTGTCCCTCCGTAATTTGCTTCCATGCCTTGTACACTCGAAATCTGTGCATCTCACTCATTAGCTAGTTGCTCTAGACAGTGACAAAACTTACTTACCGCACTACGCATTCCCGCCTCATTAAACGATACGCTTTTCCTCCACAGACCGTCCACTGTACTTCCAAAGCTGAAAATATTGAAAGTCGTCTGTGAACCTGGCAAAAGGTGAAGGAGCATTTCCAGCGTGCGCTTAGCTGTTTCCATCGGGGCTCCACTCATGCTTCCGCTCCGATCGATCACGAAGATGTACTCTTGCGAATCCAGGGGAGGAATTTTGAACTTCGGTACAAAGGAGAGCTGCATAGCAATGGTATTACGACCCTGGGGATCGACTTCAGCGAAACACCGAGGCTTATCGAGTCCAAGAGCATGGACTGTCAATACGAAGTCTTTGTCGAGGAACGTCGTGGACGACCAAGTTACATACATCCGTCGTTCGGACTTTTTTCCGGTGCGCGACTTGTAATGTTTGCGAGCAATCGTCGGGTGAGTAGGACTGCGTATCTCCTGTATCTTTTCACTGGTTATGATGTCCACGGCGATTTTGATGAACGTGTTTTCATTAGTTGTAGACGCATCGAGCATAGCTGCTGGGGTCTCGCCGTATCGTTCGGCAATAGTCATCGGAAGCTGTAGACGGACTTGGTCCCGTCTGCCCTCATCCAAAAGATCCATTACAAACTGTTCGCTCATCAGAAAAAGTATTCAATAAAGAGAGTGCACTCACTGTCAATCTTGCCGTGACCTTCTGTCGAGCGGGAATTGAGCCAATTGAGATCGTGAATACTGGAGTAAAGTCAAAGTCAGTGCTCATCCAGTATCATCGAAATGTGCGAGTCATACTGTCGTCTGTCACCCATTCTACAAGTCCTGCGGTCCTTCCAGCATCCATTGCACTCTGGAAAGCTTGTGCGGCTTCTGACTTTTCCTTGGCGACACCGACAATAACACGGCCATCGGCATGCTCGAGCTCAAAAGCACAAGCGGCAGCGCTCGCTGGAAGAGGGAATACATATTTGGCCCGGCTGGTAGGGCTATCTGATACGTTCTCAAACACTTGCGAGAGCACAACCCTCGCAGAGACTAGTATGAGGAAAGTGGCGTGCTGATTAGTGACTTTCGCCTGCACAGCGATGGAAATGCGCACTATCGACCATCCATACTTTCACATCGACCTCTTGAAGCGGCAAATGCAAAAGGCCTTCGTCCGGAGAGTGATGAATAATTCCTGCGTATCTGCTCATACTGAAGTGTCGAGATAAGGTGGAGATAAGGCCCGTAGTGGATCCTTGGTTCGTTTTATAAATATTGGAGTTTGACGCCCGGGCTTCCTGTGTTGCAACTCATGATCCTTTGGAAGCGTAAACAGGAATATCTCAGGCTGTGATATGCTGCAGCTTTGTTGTATTCGATTCCTGTACATGACGAACTGCCAGTTCCAAGAACTTCTTCCAGGGAAAGTCGAGGACTGAATGAAGTATTGAATCCGATTTGATACTGCCGAATTAGATATTGCAGCGTGGCATCCGAATCTCAAATAGATCCGTCAGCAGCGGATCCGATGAACTTTGGAACTTGGAAGGACCACTGGCGATATAATCGCTTCCTCTTAAACCATTACCACGTTCCAGGTCGCGATGATACTGGTGCGGAACAATCCCAAGGGATAAAAGCTCATCGCTCTGTGCACCAGCAACTTCCTGTATCATCCACTTTCCCTTCACAGTTTTGGTGGCGTGTCACCCTCTAGCAGCACCGTGACCAAATCTTCTTCTCTCTTCATGGTCAAGTGATAGTTTATCATTCTCGTACATGCGAAGAACCAGTCACTCTAATATGAGACAACGACAACATATACGCAATCAGTGAGGCCACCTTTTGGTGTCACAAGTCTCAACATTTCATTAGAATCCCTGGCACTGTCGAACAAACTCGAAATGCACTTCAAGAGAATACAAAAACACTGCAGCTTTGTACGATGATTTCGGATCTACCCATGGCATGGAATGTTAGTTACAATGTCGGAGTTCCCAATTCGGCGAGTTTGAAAGTTGTCTGCAATAGATGCTTTAAATCAGTCAAAGTGCATAGACCCTCACAACGTTCTCCCGCTGTTGTTCATCCCGTGGCAGACTATTATGCACGCCGCAGCCTAGTCATCTGGACAATCGATACGTCGCGGCTTTTGTGTGTCATCACTGATCAGTCGGGTGAAAGTGCCGTTCTGAATTTCCTGCATCTTCCAAAGTCATTTACAAACATGATTTCTGTGGCACAAAGACTTACGTCCCAATGTACATCCCGTTTCCAGTGAAACACCGAGGAAATAAGTAACATCAGTCCCACTGCAGTAGGGTGAATTGATTCTCGGCTAGCAGTGGTGTCTTTGAGGCTCCAGCAGCACGTACGTCATGTTGCACAGCGTAAGACATTAGTTCAACATCCGGAACTATAGTAAAGGCCCTGTATGAGCGACCACAACATAACCAAAGGAAAGACACACCGCAGCAAGATGTACCTCCGAAACAACTTTTCGGCACGAGGTTGGTCCCCACAATGTTATGATGTCATTCCAAGGTATCAGAGCCGTCGATCTGAATAGTCGTGAACTGTGACCGAGTTACATCAACTTCACCCAGAGCTTAACAGCTTTGCAACTGCCAGCGAAACGGCTTGACTTCCAACCGTCACGGGCCTTCGAGGGGCACAATTTGTCCTGAGACCATAAGTTTGAACGTCATCTGATCGGCTGCTCCCAGAAGTGGCAATAGATCATCGCATTGCCGTCGGAGGTTGATCAGACATAACTTTCCTTGTGACCGACGAAATTCACATTGTGATACACGGCATACGAATTGCGCCTTGAAACCGGCGAGAAGACTGGTCTTGTGGCCCGATTCCAGGAGGGATGCAAAAGACTGATGATCAACGCGCAAGTCCGCACTGCTTGAGACAACTTTAAACCACTACCAGCGCGACGCATCTGCCGTAGTGAAGTACAGGTTATACACCAGTGTATGATAACCTGTCACTTGCCTGCCGAGCAAAGCTCTCAGCGAAGGTTCATGACTCCGAGGCACAATAGGTAGAATTCTGAAAGTAAGAAAGGTCAATGATTCTATGGGACACTCAACGGCACTAAGGAAGGGCCACATCATCGAGGATACGGCGTCAATCACAAATCGACTAGTGACACTCGATAACCTGAGGAGAATTTTCGAACTAACATCACCGTCTTATCATAAAGATGGTGGGCTCTAAAACATTTTGGTGCTAGCCGCGGTAAATTCGATGTGGATAGCTGATGTGAAAACGCACGATTTCCAGAACAGAAGAAACTGAACTTCACACTGCATTATCCCGACTCTGAGCAAACTGCTTTAGCACAGGTGCAAATTGCGCTGGATAACTATCTCGATGAATAGCCATAACGCCTTTTTGAGACTGCCAAAGTGATTGTGCGTCATAGTCGGGGATAAACTGAATGCCTCCAGCCCGTCCCATTGAGAGCATGGACTCCGTGCACAAAAAGAAGTTGTTCTGATCCCAGAATCATGATGCACTGTGGGTAAGCCTCAGTCAGCCGGTAGTAGTCACCACTAAAACAGTTTCGGAATAGATTGACTTAAGCCCGAAAGTATTAGATCTGTTTCAGCCTGCATATTTATTTTACGGCGAGCAGCCTTGGCGAGAAAGACGATAATATTGGCTAGGAGATATGATGAGACTGACCGAGACTTGTGAACAGCCGGTTGTGGCTTGATGTGTGACCGTTATTACCCACGTGGCTGAGTGCAAGTGATGAGGAGGCGAAACCGCTTGTTTAGCTCATTCACCATTCCCTTCCGCTATTTCTCATCGTCATGCATGCTGCCCCTCCATCTCTCCCGTCACAAACCACCTTAACATTAACATATTCACCGGAGGCCCTCTGAATTGTAATTTTTGGCAACAGTGTCTGGAGTATCGAGCGGGGATCAGGGTAACGTCTCCTTGGCTTGGGAATCGTGCAATGGCGGACCTGACAAGTGTCTGTAGCTATGATTGACCCACAATGTTCTGAAAGGCTCCCAAGTTAACAGGGTGCTCTGTTGGGTATATTGGTTCACCGCAATCGGCATCCGATGAGTGCGATGGGAGCAGAGTCGGCAGCGAGTATGGTGACGACCTCAATGTCAATCCCACATTGCGATAGTGGCTGCAGTGTCTCGTATTTGCTGTCATTGCCTATATCTACCGTTTTTTTTACATTTTGTGTACGTGCAGCGTTGCCCTTGTTTGTGAGTCAGCTCCACGCGTCCTCGTGCTCATCCGGAATGTACAGCATTCTTATATTTTGTTGGTGATCCTTGCAGGAAACATGCATACACATCATTCAATCGGTCTTTGCTTTTGTTCGCTGCCATCTGACGGGCGACTTCAAGCTGGGCTCCCACTATTCGCAGAACTTGCATGTTGCCGGTCGTTGGCATGTCGGTAGTCGATCAAGGTCGTAGACGGGAGCGTTTTGGAGCGCATACATCCTCGTTTTACCTGACTGTTGCATGTGCACCTTTGTTGAGACTTGGAAATAGGTGCGACCCGTATATCCTGGTTGCACATGCCATTTCAGCTGATTTTCTGATGCAGGATACTCTTTCTATGTTCGTTGCCAACGATAACTCATTGGATGAATGTCGTTGCTCATTCATTACAATTTAAAGAATCATCAATGTATTTCTTTCTTGGCTGCGTAATAAAGGTGTGCATCTCCAGTACTTCTCACAAAGAATTTCATCTGATAAGACTCTTGTTCCCCCACCATCTCTCATGCCCTAACTACGAATTCCAGCATATATATAATAGCTAGATGATATTCTGGCAGCCTTCATACTGACGTAGCTAGTGTATTAGTCCTGAGGCGCTGCAGTGAGATTATTTGGTTAGGACAAACACCGGGGAAACCCTTGGTATTTGTCAGATTTTTATTGTTTTATCTCGGGCCGAGGACTTTTTCGGCAAATTTCCGACCACGCCGCCGCTGCCACCGACGACGACGAGGAGCTTAACTAGTAGAAGCCAGTCTCCCTTGAACTTATCTTCATCCTGCCACGTCTCCATGTCATGCCCCGCAACCCGAATCTGGGTACCTCGACCCTTCGAAATCGCAATCGAGTTACCAACAAGACACGCCTTAAGGTCATCCAAGGTAGCATCGATGCAGACCCTCTCGTGCTGGACGAGGACGAGGAAAAGGCCAGGATCATTAGCACTGCTGGCGTGGACGCAGAGGACGCCAATGTGAGTCATTTTCCCTCTCGTCGTCGCTTTCAATGCCCTTGTTGAACAGGCTGACGTGTCTGTTTCTCATTGGCTGGTGGTCGTGGGAAATCTCTTATCGATGGCTGACTCATATGTCCGCTTAGGAGCATCACTTGCAGGCGGTGCTGTCTGCCGCGTCCCACAGACACCAATCGGTGGGTCGCTCAACACGTGGGGAGAAGGCCGTCGCACCCGCCGCATATATTCCCACACCAGACTCCACCGGTATCGTCGACAACTATGACGAGTTATATCCTTCCCAGCGTTGGGAAGACCCAGGCGCATACATCAGATCCTCAGAGACTGTCGATGAGGCAGTCACAAACGCGCTCATCGATTTGTTCACGTACTATATGGATGAACGTGATAAGGAGTGGCTCGACAGAAACAACGAGGAGGCGCGTGGTGAAGGCACGAGTGCCCAGGGTGCTCTTTCAGCCTCTGGCGCAACCACTCGCTCTGGTCTGTCCCAACGAAGTGCCAAGGCGAAAGGCAAGGAGCCCGAGCCGACACAACCTCTTGCTATCACGGAAGACGAGTTCGAACTTGTAATGGGCATCTTTGAGAAGGTCACCCATGACACGACGGAGTTTTTGCACCATGCAAGTTTATTTACCTAACAATCACAATGCAGCGCTGATTCGTGTCACAGGGCCTCGAGTCCGGCATGGCATTTCCTCCGTTTACGGACTATCAAGAAGCATTTTCCTCTCCATTACCTCCCTCTATGTTTGCCACATTTACAGTGCCGACGTGGATACCGCAACCTGCTCTACTACTACGCTTGGCAAAAGTCATTTATCCTTATTGGCGTGATCGCCGCATCGAGAGAAAAGGCCACCGAATTATACCCAGTTTGAATGTGAGTATATCTATGTGTGTATGATTCGAATAAGGTTGTTTAAACTACTTATTAGTTCGATGAGTCGGACGTGCTCAATGAGTCTTACATTTGCTTCCGCCGTCGCGAGATCAAGGCTGTTCGAAAAACCCGTGCTTCGCAGGCCACATCATCCGATAAGCTTTTGCGGTTGCAGAACGAGTTGACGCAGGGTCTAGAGCTCGCTAAAACGCTCCTTTCTCGAGAAAATCTCAAGCGTGACTACACGCAGCAAACGCTACAGGTTTGGGACAAGCGCTTTGAGTTCGCCGAGCTCAAGCGCAAGTTTCCCTCGTTGGGTACTAAAGAGGACGAGGAGCTTCTACTTGACAAAGAGAGAGTAGCAAAGAAACCCAAGATCGAATCCAATCGTATTACTGGACTCAAGATACGTACGAGAGAGAGCGGGGACCCGGGATCTCCGGCTGTCGCTGTCGAGGCATCTATCCGGCCTAGGGAACGTCTCAGCCTCATTAATGCAGCCATGGAGCGTGACCTTGCGAGCCAAAAGGAACGTGACCACGGGTATGAAGATGTAGTGGAGGTAGGACTACTTGCAGTACATTCTTCAAACGCTTACCCTTTCTTTCAGAATCCTTATCAACGCCCAACATTTTCCTTTCCGCGACGTCACTGGAAGGCAATTTTTTCCTCCTCGCGCCCGTCAACACCATCACCAAATGTAGCAGATGAGGAAGCTGAGCGTGTGCGTTATGTCCGCCACCGTGTGACTCGTCTAGGCAACTCTACGATCGATCGTCGCGACGCTTTCATTCAACGCTACGGGATTCGTGGCGATGATTCCACATTCATACGACGACGGCAAGCGTTTGCACGGCGCATGGATGCCATCATTCCCGAGGATGATGAAGAGATGTCGTCTCGTCTACGTGAGCGCTGGAAGTTCGATCAAGATGATGAGCCCACCGTTGGACCTGAGGGTACTGACGAGCAAGATCGGATCCTCGTCGATGACTATGATCCAAAGTATCTCCGTCAAATGATGACATTGTTGTCAGATCAAGACCATCAGGCCCTTACGACAGACAACACCATTGTCGTGACCGTGGACGGCCGCCAACACACTGTTTCCCCATACCGCCTTGGAGTGCAACCCCAGTACAGTATCCGCCGCGATCAACATGGCGTTCAGCGGGTATATCCTGGAGGTATGCCGCTGTCGGCCACTCGTGCGGCTCCTGCGGGCATTCCAATGCCGAATGGTGTGCCGATATCCATGCAAGCACATGTCAAAGCGATGCAACCGCCATCTGCCATTCCGCAGATGCGCATCTCATCAAATGGTCCCATGCGTCCTCCGGTTGTTGGAAATCTCGCATCCCCAAGTTCGCCTACTGTAGCGCAGCAGTCCTCTCCCCCTCGTACTACTTCCACGAACGGGGTCAATGGAAACCATGCTGGCACTCCTACGTCAGATGGCGACTCAGTCAGGCTGATCGCTGCACCCAATGGCATCGCTACTAATACCACCACGACCATCAATGGCACAGCACATCAGTCCACAGACGTGCAGATGTCTCCCCCTGCTGATCCTTCCCAGTCCAATCAGGCCGGCTCACCAGCGCGTCCCAAGGCCGAGTCCCAGCATCCGCCTCCGCTCAGTAGTTACAGCATCCCTATGAACGGTTATGCCCTGCCCAATGGCGCCGTCATGCGTCAGCCAAATGGCATCACTTTGCAGCAAATGCAATCCTTTAAGATGGCGCTTGCACAGAACCCGGAGGGACGCCCGCAAATTCCATACCAAGGGCATCTCGTGCCGAATGGCACACACTTCAATGTGCAGCTGCCGGGTGGCGCCAATCTCCACAAATTTCCTCAGGGACGGCAGTGGCCAGGCTTAACGTCACCTCATCAGCAGCCCGCGCAGCTTAACGAAGGGACGCCGAGCCCTCATATTACGCCGGGCAATCTACCAATGCGTACACCGTCTGCTAATGGTATGCGAACCGCTAATCGTGCCGGGAGCATCAATGTTCCTCCGCAGGTCGGTCAATTGCTACCAAACCAGTATGTCATGTCGCCCCATATGCAGCACAACAGCCCATCTCCACTGCCGTCGTCTATCCCACTACCTTCCCATCAGTCCCCTCCTCGTCCGCCGCCCCCGCAGACCATGAAAATGGCTTCCCCGTCTCTGCAGCACCAGCAGGTAGTACAGAGTTCGCAAGGCGGATATTAGTATGCACCACTGGGCGTTATGCAATCGGGTTTTCCCGCGTATCTCTCTGTGATCCCTGACATTACCACTCCGTTTATATTCTTTCCGCTCTGTTTTGGTTACAATATCACTCCGTTTTATCTGCTTTCCAGTTATGTATTATTGTCGCAATTTGAGGCATTTTCAGTTTTGCACCTACCTGGGCTAACCGAGATGCATGGTCGTGGGACACACGATTGTTTTCGCATTGATCAAGCCAGTGCTGGCGGATATGAGCGCTCTCGGGTTTAATTTTCACAGCCATTGCTAACTCGTGCACCTACCTACATCCTTCGAAGAAAGCTCAAATCATCCAAATTACAATTCTGCGCTCATAATGATGAGCAGGTGGACGGCGTGGTGTTCCTCGGCCAATGCCGGTGGCTTGCAAAATACCGTGATAGGTATGATATACCTGTGCTCGAAGGTAGGTACTCGGCCCCTCGGCTTACATCGGCAGTGGTACCTATCCAAACTGCATCAAATCGACTTTTTTTTGCCCGGATCAGCACTTCTATATCAAGATGTGTGGATGGGCGCTCGTGGTATTGTTTCACTTCATACCATGTGATGTACAAGTTCACTTTGCTATTGACTGGTGTTCCAATCGTACAGACTTTGATCTTAGGTGTCACCAAACATCGACCATCCTCCAATCGTGCAAGTATTTCCTGCGGGTCGCAAGGTCAATTCCACCAGGCTGCGGAACGAATACCAGCTTCATATTCTTTCGACAGGTCATAAGCAACGAGGCACATGACCCAGAGCGTTTTATGCAGGCATGCCCCTGGTACCGAATGTCCTGAGCTAGTGACTGCGGCTAAACAGCGTTGTTGTTTTTTTCCAGCCGATGATAGCTTCAGTGCCCTACCGACAACGGCTACTATGGAGTTAAACCCTGCGGCAGTCACCACGTCGGTCATCACTCCTGTGCGTGAACTTGGTCTTAAACTGATGCGCGCGAGGGCCGAGGCTGGTGGACCACATGGTCTCAAGAGGTGGGATTCCCAAGCTACCGTGAGCCGCCCAAGATCCGCCGTCCCTGTGGTCGGGCAGTGCGGATGAATGAATCGTCCTAATCAACTAAATGCTCGTTGCGGTATACTGGAGGCAACAGTCATTAACTGATGGTCAGTATCACCAACGGCGTCAGATGAAATGGTACAAATGATCACCCTCTAAATTGTTCCTAACTAATATCCCTGGACCGATGTCACGGTCATCAAGCCTTGCCGTGCTCACACAAGGTGCGAGTGGAAACACACATCAGAGAATGTGAATTTGATGGAACGGATATTCAACACATTCCTAGCGGTGTACAACTACCGAGCATTTCTTCAGTGTCCGTGCGTCCGGTGGGAAAACAAGGCTGGTATCATATGTAATATACTCCAGGATAAAGCGTTATGTATGAACCTCACAGGCTGGACTGTACAAACACTATCTATAACAAAACTACGAGACAAATACAACAGCGAGAACAAAAGTCCACCACATCTGCTATGTACAATATACGATACGTATGATATATGCAATAGATAACAAATAGAATCTCAAAGCCAAAAGAGTGGAAGCCTGGTCCGAGGCAAGGCGGAGGGAGATCGACAGCAGAGTGGATATCGCGAAATCGGGAATGATAGGTGCAGCACTACAACAATAACTCGTTTTATTTTTCATTCGAGAACTTGAAACCTGACTTCCTAGGTGTCAAAGGATTCTCTTGCGACGTCGTGTCGACTGAGAGGTTCGAGTGGCGTTGGCGCACCTGGAACGGGTATTCTGAGGGCGACTCCTCGATGATGCGGGTGTTACGCCTTAACAAGACGTTGACCCAGGCGGGCACGATACCGCCGGGGGGGATGACCCAGGGCTCGGATGCGTCGTAGTTGGGTGGCATGATTGCATTGTTGGAGATCTTGGAGACGATCCATACGAAGCCGTTGATGATGACATAGGAGAACACGCCAACAATCACGCCATACGCAATGCTGTGGCTTGCTGTTAGCATCTGAAACCCTTTGAAAAATGTTCAGGGGACCCACTTGTACGACAGAGGAATAAATAGAATGGTGAGGAAAGCAGGAACAGCATCGCCGACATAGTCCCAGTTGATATCGCGAACATTTCGGATCATGAGCGAGCCGACGACCACGAGCGCGCCGCCGGTAGCCCAGGGTGGAATGGAGGCGAAGATGGGCGCGAAAAAGACGGAGAGGAAGAATAGGAGTCCAGTGACGATTGCAGTGATACCAGTCTTACCCCCCTCTGCGAGCTGAATCAGATCCAAGATAATTTATTGAAGAGGGAATGGTGCTCATACCAGCAATACCGGTGGCACTCTCGATGAATGCCGTGACGGGACTTGTACCTGCGAGTGCACCCATGGAGATAGAGAATGCATCGACACAGTATGCGATGGTAGAGTTTTCGAAATCAAGGGTGACGGGATCACGAAGGCCAGCAAATTTAACCATAGAGTAAAGAGTACCGGTGGTATCTTAATAAAATGTTGATTCCAGGCGTGACTTCAATTATTGAAACACTTACCCAAGATATCGACATAAAGGAAGGTTATTAGTGCGTACCACACCTTTCCTTTACCATAGTTATACTTGGAAGTGAAACATGAGCTTCGCCCCTGTATATCGTTGGGATTTTACTTACATCTAGTGCATTACCAATATGTTTTAAGGGATGCCAAGTAACGACCTGTTTGAAGAAATCGAACAGCTGATCACCAGCTTCGTTGTGTGGGAAGTATGTGACAGAAGTGTTTCGTGGCCAAGAAATTACGGAAGTGATGAAGATACCGATTAGGAGGGACCCCTTGACACGATAAAGCATCAATAAGATCGTGAGGATGCTAGGTTAGGTTATGCCGTAAGTAAAGATAAAGATAAGACGCGGACCATACATACCCGCCGGTAAAGATACCAAGCCATGTGGTAGGACTCCGTAGAACTTGACTACCACAGAAGTATGGTAGACCTTCCAACCAATCTATAAATGTAAACTGTCAGACTCGATGGCGATGCAGCGATGCCATGTCAATTAAAGGAGTGTACCTGACTCAAGACAGCCGCCAAGGCCAACAAGGTTGGTGGTGTCACCTCCAATCACATTCAAGCCACCGGATGCTGTGTGAAACTGATGAATAACGATACCCACGAGAAGAAACATGCGTGGACGAACTCAACCCGATGAAGCTGTAGGATGATGGGAGCATCAGTCGCAGGTTCATGAACGATCGGTGTAGAACCATGAACTTACGCAATGTACAATCCGATACCAGCACCTACAGCAAGGACAAGTGATTGCGGCATAATGCGAGCAAGCCATTGACGTAAACCGAGAAGGGACAGAATGAAGAAGATCCATCTGCAAAGGGCGTCTAGTCAGGCGAGGAGTCCCGCAGGAGAAATTGACCTACCCTTCCAGGAAGACAGCGGCAAGTGCTTCCCGGTAGGTGATAAAGCCGCTGCCGTGATAACCAACAACAGAGTAGGTGAACTGTCGAAACGGTATTAATGAGCATGTCTAGTGGAATCGAGATAGTCGTCAGGTTGCTGACGGACGTACATAGGCATTAAGACCCATCCCTGGAGCCATACCCACAGGCAAATTGGCAAGGGCGCCCATTAAGATTGATGCAAGGGCAGACATGGCTGCTGTGGAAGTGATGAGATCTTGTTTCACCTCTTGGATACATTGGAGATATGCTGCATCGGTGACACAGTTATTGGCAGCTTCACAGACACAAGTTCCCCCAGAATCGGATACGATGGAAGCGTTGACAGAGATCTTGCAGGGAAAGATCATTTAATTGAATGGTGATTTGACGATGACGAACAAAAACATACGATGTACGCCATGGCCGCCTGACAAGGGTGTCAACAAAAATAATTTCAACGGTGAAAGATTGTTTCTCACCCAGGTCGTTATACCTGCACGAACATCTGTCTGGTGAATGCAAATCACATCAGACTATGAGGTCTGAGGTAGCTTTAGAACAGGCAACGAACCATGAAACGTGAACCTTCGCGCTCGCGGGCATGACCAGAGCCCTCTAGGCGAAACCATCGTCCGATTGCAGAGTCAGCAACCTACAAAGAAGGAAGAAAATGTTGTTATGAAGAAGATGAACTGGCTGGGGTGGCCCAGGGGATGTACGAACCTGGGCGTTGAGCCTATCGGCAAAAGTGAGCATATCGACAGAGGTGAGAAAAAGGTGGATTAAAGAGAGAACTATATAACAGATTCTAATTAAGAGGGAGGGGGCCTAAGGAAGATGAAGCGAAACTCTCACTTCAGACTTGATGTGGTATACACTATGAGTTACCGAATGTGGTGACAGAACCATGTACACATCACGTTATTGGCCACTGATCAAACCTTCCCTTAAGCTTCCATTCCAGGAATTCCCCTCGCCAAGATTCCTCATAGCTATACAGGCCTGCAGGCCCCAGGGGGTTCTAATACCCATCGCATTTCTAGGCCAACATGCACTGCACTTTTACTCGCCTTGGATACTCTAGGATAAATAAAATAATCATACCTGAATGTGGACCCGAATAGGGTTGTTATAATCATCCCAATTGTATTGCCGGTCACCAGGTCAGGGTCCTGATCTGAGTTTCGAAACATTTGAGTTTAGCTGCAACAGTTCAGAGTTTGCGCAGTTGAGAAGCCTCGGCCAGTTTTCCGAGTCATCGATTACATAAAACGATGACCTCGGTGTAATGGTTGATAGTAATATTGAGGTAATGAATTATTGGCTTTGGTTCTGCCATCGTCTCCACATTCGCGCCTTTGGTCATTGACCTGGGATTTAATCGTCGTAGTCCTGTAATCTCACTAAAAAATGACTTCATTCAGTCCATACGACTTATGCTTATATGATCCGTTATCTCATGCATATGTTGTGGGGCCGGAGATGAACTTCGCCCCAGTCCTAGTTCTGACACCACTGACCGAAAATACACAACAGCCCATGTGCAGCAGAACACAAATGGAGCACCGAATTTGAGGGCATCTCATGATTAATTACTGCAAGGCTCCACTAGTTACCCACAAGAACAACAACATTGTCTCGTATCGATGTCCCACGTTCATATCGATTAGAGGTCTGATGCCCTCGATTCGTGCCGAACCTGGGTTACCGGGCCATTGGCAAGATACTACTTATTCAAGTATCGTTGGCTATACTTCGAAACTTCAGAAACATAGCAAAATGGTACCATCACCATGAATCTCCGAAGCACCTCTCAGTGACGAAACAGAGCTAAGTTTGAAACGTTTCAAAAGGAAATGATAAGACATCACATGAGATTATCAAGGAGGGCGCGCAGCACGAGGCCTACGGTAGTAATTGCTGTCTCGCTGTTTCAGAAAAGTCAAAAATCCAGGCTGGGCTGGACTCACAAATGTGCTCGAACCACGGAGGGACACCGGAGACACCCTGTGGTGCCAACCTATAGTGACAAAAATACTGATCAGAAGGTTAATAAGATGGGCTATTCTTGGCAATTTGAGGCCCATAAACCCCCATAGGTTGCAGTATGTTGTCGATAACGTTCCATCGGAAATAGAGGACGTATGCTAGTAACCAATATCGTCGCAACGCCGCAGATTCTCCGAGCTAGAACAGACGGATTTGAATTAAATAAACAGTCCATCAGAATACGCAGAAACTTTCAAGCATCTCCCCGAGTGTCGTAATGTTGGCGGCCCGTTTTTGGCCATATTCATGTCACACTGATGGCAAATAGGTCATGCAGGGACAAGGGGCAAAATGGATGGCACGGACAGCTTACCTTTCTGCCAGTACTAATACTAATGGCCATACGTGTCATTCGGGAGGCGATGGACTGGGGGCTGCAGGGCCCAGGCCGACCATGGCACTTGCTGTCAACTTTCGATATCGCGTGCATAATGTGAGCCTTGTTGAGATGCGGATAAGCCCAATCTGGCATTGCGAGGCCAAACACGATTTGGATAGCGGCATAGTTGGAAGAGTGAGAGAGTTCAGCTGCGTGCTGACTACTCAAGGCTATTCGACGAACTTGCAATCGGATAGCCAGGTTATCCCACTTGGACTTGAGTTATACTGAATGGTGTCAAGTCTAGTTGTTCTTGAACGGTACCGGACTTGGGTTCTCAGGTCCAACACATTTACACTGCGGTCGCCTAGACTGTCGATAGCTTTAAAATTTCATAGGTGCCGACTCGGACATGAGACGGCGCTCACGATTCTGCGAATTTGGCAGCAAGTTACAGAGGAATGGCACAGCTGGTCTGGCGTTGAGCAGTACGCTATGCACCAGGTCGAGTAGCATACACTTGATGCCCGCCATTGTTAGGAATTTCAAACTGAATCGTTCAAAGTCCGATCACTAGTTCACATGCATACTAGTACATTAGTAGTTACTAGTAAACATCATGGTCTATCAAACGGTCGTACTTGATCTCGATGAGTACTGCGACTTCAATCAAACTTCAGTGGTCATTAATGTGCTTTAATACTCAGTGATATCCAAGTGCCGATGCCGCTGACCATATGGATTTCATACAGATATGATCGTACGCCTTATCTCCCTTAGACCAGACTCATTTTAAAGATGGCTTCGACTTTTTACTTCGGAGTGGGGTCCGTTGGGGTCACAGACTGGCTGGTGGCTTCGACTTGAGGCACGTAGTTCGCATTTAGGCTGTTGGCTGGTGTAATAAATTAATCGCGGCTGTATCAAAAACCATAAACAATCGTCCTCACCAGCAACACTTGGTGACTACAGCCTGTCGCGCGAGCAACCTTTGCGAACATCGGGTTTAACTCACTAGTCTGGGAATTTCTTTATACAATCCAGGACTCTTACACAGGACCTTAGGGGGATGTGGAACATCAAATACATCGCAATCACGTGACATGCATATGAATCTCGGAGCAAGCTAGTGCAGTTTAGGTTAGCCAAAGCCTTTAAAAAACTTACTGCGGCGGCGCGGCCCATCCGATTAGCAGGAATCCCGAGTAGCTTCTCAGAGGTGTTACACATCGCATTTCGTTCTGCAATTCACCCGGAAACGCTACCGGAAAGTTCTGGGATTAGTATTATGTTCTACTCGACGTATACGAGCCGCAGTGCTACCTTGGTGGGCCAGTCACCAAGCGGTTCAGTACCCTAGTGAGCAATTCCTGTTGGATATTCAAATATTCACGAACGAAGCGATACTATGTGATGTTGCACCTCTAGTTCGAGCTTGTCTGTGACAGGCGGGACGTCAAGCAAATCTGACTCGGAGTTTGATCGGAACAACGACGAGAACATTCGGGGTCAATTTTGGACGATATATGAACGCGAGGCTGGGTATCATGTCGAGGAGTTTCTTGAAAAACACAAGGGTGACATGGATATCGTTCTTATATTTGTGAGTGCCTAGCAGTTAAAATCTCCATCTCGATGTGTTCCTATGTGGAACCGCGATCCTGACCACAATACACAGTCAGGTCTCTTTTCCGCAGTCAGCACCACTTTCATAGTTTCTCTTCAATCCGCGCTCAGTCCGGACGAAACTAAGATGACAAACGCTCTTTTAAAACTGCTTATACACACACTCGACAACACTACGTTTGATGGTCGACAGCCCGACCTCCCACAATGGAATGGACCAGGGGAGACTGAGATTTGGATACAGTGTCTCATGTACGCCAGTCTCAGCACCAGTCTCATTGCTGCGCTGGGTGCCGTACTAGGGAAGCAATGGCTAGGGCACTTCGTGCGCTGCGGACGTGGCCCGATCGACGTCCGCGGTCGTCTGAGGCAACAGAAGATGGATGGTCTCCAGACGTGGTACTTTAGTGCTGTCTTGGAGGCGCTTCCGTTGTTGATCCAGATCTCCCTGCTTTTATTCGGAATTGCTCTAGGTGCTACCATTTGGACGCAGCAGCCGACCATTGCAACTCCAGTCGTGTTGACGATGGCATTTGGGGCCCTGTTTTACGGCGCCATCGTCGTATCCTGCGTCGTTTCTCCGACTTGTCCATTCCAGACCACTACATCGACAATCCTCCGCTTCGCATTACAAAGAATCAGTCGTTCGATCCGGAGATTACATATCACATTAGCGGGCCGCGTCCCATCGCTCCTTTTTGAAATAGCCTCTACTTTCAGACTATGTGTTAATGGTGCGCGCAGATACAACGATGACTCTGGGCTGTCGCACAAAGCGGACGCTCCTCACGACGCGTCTGCTGTTCGCTGGATAATGGAGACAACTACAGATCCAAATGTCATCACTTCAGCTGCGCTTATGGTTCCTGAGGTTGAATGGCCCAAACTAATTGACGTCTCTGCTGCAATCATTCAACTACGGGATACCTTTTTAGGTTGCTTCGAAAGCACTCAGGGTAGGCAGCCCAAGCTCGGGCTCCATTCGAAGACGCGTGCACTTGCCTGTGGGAAGGCTTTGATCCACCTATACTTCACGCGGTTGGATGGCCGGGATATGCATCAGCTGTTCTTTGACCCGTTAGAGTCGGCATCAGCGATACCGGTCGCGACACAGCCTCCCGATATATCTTGGTTCACTTTCCTTGTACTGCAAGATATGGAGATGCAATTCATCTGCGACATGATACGGAGTGCCTTCCGACTGAGCTTAGGGCACCATCCTTTCGTCCCCCGCATACCCGACTCATACCTGGCGTGGATGTCGTACTCCATCCCGCACTGTTTGTTACATTACAAGCAAGAGAGACACCTTCGCATGTGGGCTATTGATGCCATCACTCGTTTACTCGTCTTTCCACTGCCTCCCAGGGCTGTGATTGTTAACTGCTTGACGGCTGCTGCGCTCATCATCGACATCCCTCTTGAGGAGGATGCTTTGATTCGTCTCGACAGGGGGTGAGCCGTTGGTTCATAGTTCATTCACCGTGTTGGTTAATGTGTTCTACAGGGATGAACTCGAATCTATGCTCTTGCAAGTCGTACAAAGCTTGCAGGATCGAGATCTACAGGCAACACTGGAACAGGGTTTATCAGCAACATCCCCGAACGACCAAGAGAACGGTCTCGAAGATGTTGATATCGCATTGCTCTTCCGCCCTCTCTCGGTTCTCATCGAAGCCGTCGAGTATCGCCAGCTATTCCGCGACCATAATCTACATATCTGGGCCCTGCAACTTTGCAGACGCATGGTGCAGAGAGCCAATATCAAATCTCCCTTGAACCCAATTGCCGCGGATCACCAATATCAGTGTCTCAGCAGCGCCAGAACTGCACTTCACCTTAGTATCGTTGCCGACGCGGACCTCATGTACAGTGCTGGTGATTGCCGCGCACTGTGGAAATGCACCAGGGTTGGCATCAACCATGGAAAGCGCCGCAGGGAAGACTTTACATGGTTGCTTGACTTCATTGTTCATCACCGCGACACCAAGGACCACCTTGCTGTGGGCGATGCCCTCCAAGCAATGAGCACGGTAGGCGAGGTAGAGTGGCCTGAAAATTTGATGCAGGTCTACTACTCGAGCATTTGTGCAGCCATGGGTCCGGATATACCCGCCCGAACACGTCACTCTGGAATGGCGGCGCTTCACGCAGTCCGGAGAAAGGTGGCTTCAGATGATTTAACACCGAGCATGATGGTCAATCTCTCCCTTGCGCTGTTCTCTACCGCTGCTCTTTCCATCGATCCTCCTGTAGACGACCAGCCTTCTAATGCCTTACCCCTCTCCGAGAGTGCGCGATCATTGGGGCGTGACCTGTGTTACATTCAAGTTATTTTTGCGCTCCAGCAAGCCCGCAAATGGGACGAGTATTTAGTGAACGACGGGCACCTTGAGCGATGCGCTGGGCTCGCCGCTACCCTGGAAAACGAGAATCGCAGTGGGCACACGCGGGTGCTGTCTCAGCTGGACGCAGGACATCTCGCGCTTTACCTAGCAGCCATCCTCGCGAGGGAACAGCACCACACCACTTTTAGCACAGATGCAGCTGGCATCTCCACACCGATGAATACAAATAAACTGTGCTGGAAACTCATTCGCAAAGCTTGGGCGTATGCATCCTCGCAGCGGCTAGACGAGGGTGTGCAACGCGTCGTCCCCATCCTGGTCCAGCATACCCTGCGACATGTGAAGGGAGGACAACAGAACGTGTCACGCTCCATGGAGGCAGCGGTGTCGAAAGTATTGGCTGCACTGCGGTCAATATCAAGTGTTGATGCGGATGATGATCAAGTTAATGAATTGACAGAGCTATTGGGATTGGGGGAGAAGGTGGAGAGTACGACGAAACTTTACATCGAGAGCTGATGTACATGTAGGTGCATATCCTGACAAGCGCATGTATCACATCATCGCATCATTCGCATGGAGAACAATTCTTGTAGACTGAGTCTTGATAGAATCATCTGAATCATGTAGGACAATCAAACGGAAAGATTTGCAGGGGAATGACGAATCCTGAATGGCTGAAATGCCACTCGAGTCGAACCACAAGCACTTAATAGATGCGACATCGACAGCGAAGTTCTCGTGAGGGGCACCTGTACGCTTAATCTGGATTCAAAGCAGTGTTCGGAATCCAGTGGTTCGGAGCTCGAAGCTGGAAACTAAGGGCATGCATCCCCTGAGCGTGTCAAAAATGGGGGAAGAAAGGGATAGCAACAACTCAGAAATGAGTGTAGATCAAAATACAAGCCAAAACACACTGATAGATGGGTGGATGTCTTTCAGGACTCGGTATCTGAGAAAACCCTTGAAATCAGCAAGGATACCGAGTATGAATGCAACATCACATTAGAGGAGACGGAAGTCACCTGCCGCACATTCAAGAGGTAGCGAGAAGGCCAAGACGTACCAAACTGAGAGATTGTCAGGGTGATATGTTATGGACCTGTAAATGTATGTGTGCCTAGTATATTAGACGGTAAGGGCGATGGTCGATTTCATTTGGAAGTGCATAGTTACATAAACTAGTACTGTTTGTATAACCTATATCATACAGTAACCAGAGTGCTAGATATCAATGGAAGCATGAAAAATTGGACTGCAACAATCAATGGTTTAGGTGCTTCTCGTACCAACCTTAGGGCCGCCATTCGCTCAACCAAATATCTCTTGGTCCTGGAAGTAGACTCTGCTCCCTCCGGATGTACTGACCGTACTTCATCTCCCCAACTACCTCCCCATGGCTAAATACTACCTTACCCCTGATGATTGTGTACCTAGGCCAATTCTTAAACTCGATACCCTCAAACGGCGTATAGTCGACATCATGGTGCAGCATCTCGTTCGTGAGCTTGAATGGCTGGAACTTTGTTTGCGAGTACCAGATAACCAGATCAGCGTCAAAGCCAGGGGCGATGCTGCCCTTTTTCTTTAATCCGTATAGCTTAGCTGGGTTTGTGGACGTGACCTCGACGAACTTCTGTGGAGAAATGCGCCCGGAAAGGACGCCGCCGGAAAATAGAAGCGGAACACGGGTCTCCACACCAGGCACCCCGTTCGGGACGAGACGGAATTTGCCATATGGAAGGTTTCCGTCTTTGAGCCCACGCTGCTTTCCGTTTGGATGATTGAATTTGCTAGGAGAGTGATCTGAAGAAACGATAGTGAATGTTCCGTTCTTGACCCCAGCCCAAATGGCATCTTGATCAGACTTGTCCTCCCGTATCGGAGGCGAGCATATGCACTTTGCGCCTGCATGTCATAGTCCATAAGACAATGAACAGAAGTGCAGAGGTATCATTACCTTCGAAATCCCCCTTTCGCATGGAATCGGCGAGAAGAAACATGTACTGGGGACACGTTTCACCGTAGATCGGAAGCAGCCTCGTTTGTGCGTCGCGGATGTGCTTCGTGGCAGGCCCACCAGATATATGTACGAGCAGGATCGGCGTATCCATGAGTTCAGCCAAGCAAATGACGCGGTTCTATTACAATGTGAGTATGTCATTATCAGCTCAACAAAGCACAAAAACTCACCGTAGCCTCAGCCTCCACGATCGGAGGTCGAGATGTACCATGGTGGTAAGGATGCGTCATGAGCTTCTGCTCCAGATGCTGCGTCATCCAGTCGATAACATCGGCATTCTCAGCGTGCACCATCGTGGTGATACCAAGTTTCCGGGCGGAATACATGACATCGAGAATTTGATAATCCAGAAGTTTTAATGGCTTATATGTCATGTACAGCTTCACACTCGTAATTCCGTACTCATCAACCATCCGTGGGAATTCGTCTTCGACGATTTGGGGCGTCGGATTGGTAATGATGACGTGGAAAGCGTAGTCGCAGTAGGACTGGTCCTTGGCGAGCTTGTGATAGTCCTCGATAACAGGAATGATGCTCTCATCCTTCTTCATTTGAGAAGCGAACGTAATTACTGTTGTCGTCCCTCCAGCTATCGCACTGCGTGTGCCCGTATCGAACGTGTCACCGACAAAGTTTTCGGGATCGGGGACGATCCCGTTCGTGATGATAGAGTGATCAATGTCCACACCGACGGTGGCTTCAAAAAACTAAACAATATGATAAATATATGAGCAGAAGATAAAGAAATGTACTAGCCTGGCTCAGATGAACATGAGCGTCGACTCCTCCAGGAGTTATAAAAGCCCCCTCAGCGTCAATCTCTTGCGCGCCCGGTGCGGCTGGAAGGCGAGGACCAACAGCGACGATGGTTCCATCCTAACATAGGCAGTGACACGTTAGTAAAACTTGAACACAATATCAGGTGATATTCGTACTTTCACTCCAATATCACAAGACTCCCAAATGTCCGAGGCAGTCACGACGGTACCATTGCGAACAACAAGGTCGAAATCCATGACAGGTATCGATAGAAGCTCCAAGCATGTCGCACGGGAAACAGCAGGGATAAATACTCTCCTGGAGATAAGAGGAAGACCACATGAACATCATCTTACATTAATCTTCCAGAAGCAAGGTCTCGTGCCAGGAAGTACGCCTCGGTAACTGTAGCTGACTTTAGCAGAGTCTGGACAGTCAGGTGTCTGATAAAAGCGTGACATGCGCTCACTCGTGTTGGCGAGAACAAACATCCAGTATAGCAATGTCTCGCGAGTGAGCTCGTCATCGTGTCGAGCTACTTTTAATAGGTATTAGGCCCATCCGTAATGTATATTTCAGCACGTTGATGATTGAACTGACCCGAATATATACCAATTGAGCCCATACGATCATCATGATCCATACAGAAAGGCAACGCTCCCGGCGCTTGAAGGACGCTATATTTCAGTCGTCGAAATACAGAAGCCGCTCAACACTGAGAACAGCAGAGTCGAATTGTTAAATTTCCGGTGGACGTTGTAAGTACTTGATCTGATCAGTATATGGCTGCGCAACTCAATGCACACCAAGTTACTCCAGAGCAAGTACCACGCATCCCGTTTTCGTCTCTGATCATGGCAATGAAAGATACCGAGAGCTCGGATTGGATGTTCGAATTTCCGGTCCAATCAAATGTCACGTGACAAAACATGCCGCACTACTCTACCCATCCTGTACTTATGTAACTTAACTTAAGCTCAACGTCACGGTTGACACCGTTCGTTCACTCCTTCTGATCAGTGATCCACAACCATCACACAACAGTTATGGTCACAGCTATTCACCTCAACGGACCCAACGATAACATAGTGGATATCTTGCAGGGAAGGGAGCGCATCGTATCTTATCCTGGCACGAGTCAGTTCAATGGTCGCGGTATATCTGCATGTGGCCTTGCAGCCATGAATTTTGCGAGAGTGCTTTCTGACCTCGTCAACATGCATAGTCAAGACAGGATGATTGATCTGCTTCGAGCTATCACTAGCAAAGAGGTCATTCAAGTCAGTGTTTGTATGATTTAGCGCCCCTCAAATCCAGTGGCCGTAGTCCCTCACTGCTTCTCACGAAACGTCATACCATAGGATATTGTCTCCATTTGTTCTGAATGGTCAAGCGACTTGCACTTGGACGTGGAAGAAATACAGCAAGTTCCCCTATTCAAGAAGTCTCTGAAGCTTGTAGCAACACGGTTTGGTCCCCCAAAGGCGAAGAATTTCAGGCGTACCCTGGAGTAAGCCAATCGTTCGTTTATTGGTTTCATCATCTCCATGATCTTCTCAGATATATGCAAACCTTGAGCTCCTCTGCTACTGTCATCATCACGCGCCCTCCTGAGATCATCGCATGCACGGTAATTAAAGGACCGGAGGCGGACGTCTTCGTGATTTTCGATTCTCACCCACGGCCAAGCTATCCAGCTGGTGCTGGTCTTATTCTCAATACATCGATTGACCAAGCGGTCTCACGTCTGGCCAGCATATTACCTGCTGCCGACAGCCATCTTCTTTCCCTGAGTGGTCTGCAATGGCAAGCTCAGCTACTTAATAACTTGTCAGGCCATATCTTCGTATCAAATGGACCACCTGCAGACATGCGAGGCATGCAGCGTACTGTCATCGAATCCAGCCTGGCTGTTTTGAGATTGCGAGCCGAAGTGGCTGGATTGACACAGAAAAATGAGAGGCTGGCTAAAGAAAACGAAACACTCGAAGGAGAGATTCAACGCCTGGACGATGCTTTGAGTATCGAGAGGAAGAAAGTAGTATCACTTCAGGTATCTTCCAAGATCGTGCAGAGCAGCAGGGAACAGCGCTTCACTTCACAGCCCTCGAACGGAATAGCTGGATCGTCACGGCTGGCTCCGCGCAACTTCTTGCACTCGTCCTCGTCATCCGATAAATTTATGAACAACGTTCGTCGCGATGCAGACACATGGTCATCGATTTATGATACCGTCAAGGAAGACTTAGGACATGAGTGGGGGCTCGACAGTCTGAGTTCAGCTGCGGCCCTCGAGTTGCAGCAATCTTTCGATGCTGAAGATTTGCAACTTCGAGACCAGATGCAAGCTCTGGCTGCCTCACTCCCACATAACTTTTCATGCGTAATATGCATGGAAGAACAACCTGTGGACAATAGTGTGGATCTTGAATGCAATCATTCGATATGCAGAACTTGTATCCGAGGACATATTTGCTCCAAGATCGAAGAACATCGTTTTCCAGTCATGTGTCCCGTTTGCATGACGGAAAAGAATAACTATAAACCTAAAGGTTTGTACATCCTCTGTAGCACCCATTATTAACTCACCCTCCTTAGCGATCTCGGGACTTCTCGTGCAGCAAATTGGTATCGACGAGCGGCAATATGCGATTTGGGAAGAAATGGAACTAAGCCAGCTTTCAGTTCTCCTCCACTGCCGCAAGTGAGTGTCTCGCCTGTGTTACCTCCAGCCCGCCAACCATGTCATTTTAGATGTCAGCGATCGGTGCCCGTAGTCAGACAGGAGCATGACGAATCTCGCCTGCTTGTTTGTCCCCTACCCGATTGTAACCATATCTGGTGCAAAGCGTGCCAGCAATCTGTTGCAATTGGCGATCCTCCCCATTCTTGTGATGGCACCTCGGAACTGGACCATTTAATGAAGCAGCGCGGGTGGAAGTATTGCCCCAGTATATACTCTTCTTATTGGTTATTTGCTGCTATTTATCTTCATTGGCAGACTGCAAAACACCAGTCCAGAGGGACGGGGGATGCAGCCACATGACCGTGCGTGATCTCCTTGTTGACAAACATACCATTCTAACGTATATGCTGTCGTAGTGCATCTCCCCGGCCTGCAACACCCACTTTTGCTACATTTGTGGGAAAAATATTGTCCGCAGCGCCTTGCGAAATGAGATTCAGACCGCGGTCGCTGCTCACTATCGTGTTTGCAATTTGTTTGATTATCCGGGGGAGTAAGGCGCTAGGTGGTAGCGGACAGTAGGTATAGGTGGGTTGTCAGTCGAGCTGTGACATCTTTCTCATAAAATTACAGAAACGAAATTAGGTACAGTCGTCAGGGGTGAAGTGGTATTCAGCTATGGGAAGGTTATTGGGGAGATAGGGTATAGTTAAATTATACAGAGAGGGAGGAGTCTACGTCTAAGACCAAGAGATGTTTGGTTGAGCGTCTAGCGTCTAATTCATTGATCATTGTACTTTAGTTTTCCAATATGACGCCTCCACCGTCAACGTCCGGCATTATTTTCAGTATTTGTTTGTAGTCGAGTGCCTTGGTAGGTAAATAGATAAAGATAATTCCGCGCAAGCACCTTGACTCCACATTGCATGAGATCTGGGTGACGTCAGCCAGTGGTTGAGCAGATTGGTCACATCTTCCGAGGGTCGTACGAAAATGATATACGGTCCCCTCCCAGATCCTGCTCCATGCAATAAGCTAACGATCGATAACATCCTCCGACATAGGTATTTCATATGCACAATGATAAATATATAGTTACAATAGGAATCTCACATCTCATGAGCCATAAACTACAGAGTACAAGCCAGCAAGCAGATATTTCAAACAAGTACAACTTGATCTTCACCAGAACTTAGTTCCTCAGTGCTCACGCGCCAAGTGGGGCGGATGCATGTCACGGAGTGCGAAAAACCGCGCCACCTTGCTCCGTACAGAAAGGGGCACACCCCAGACCTTGACATACTCCTTTACGTCATGGGGGGTTGGATCTCGTCCTCTGTGTGGCACTAATTAGTCGTCAGGAAAAGCTGTATGATATAAAAGAACTTACCCAGACAAGCTTCGTGCCAAATCCATGAAATTTTCAATATCAGCTCCTATAAGGACCGTCAGCACAGTTCATCCAGTGTCAGACATGACATTACCATCGAGTTCGTACCAAGAGATTTTCTCAATCTCCCGAAGGAAGGTCAACGCTTCCGTGTCCCTCACGCTAGGGACGGACGCGTGCTTGCCGCTAGAGATAGCTTCCGCCAGGTCATCTCGGCCAAAGAGTTGTAGCCAACGTCGGCGACGGGCTGCCAGATCGAGATCGGGAAATCTGATGGCTGCAACAGAAAAGGGTTAGTGATGCAGTCAGGTCAGATAGCTGGGGTACGCACTGGCCGAGAACGGCCTAAGTAGTGCCTGCTGCTCGTCCGTCAACACCGCAGGCCACAGACAGATACATCCGGGCGATTCAAATTCTTGAACCATCAAATTGATGCGTTCCTAACGAAGGATTAGCTATACTAGTACGGCGTTAACAGTACAACAATCGAGAACATACTTCACCCCCTGCACATTCAGAATTCATGAAATACTGTGCGACGTTTCTTCAGAAGGGACGTAATGGACAATTTGAGAGACGATACGTACATCCCCGCAGTCTACGATCACTATCGCATTCCATTCTATTGCAAGCTAAGCAACCATCACATTGAGTCAGATTTGTGTCACGGCTTGTGGATGGTACATACCGATGCTAGTTTGGCGGCCCAAGGTTGCACATTGTCGCATGTCAGTGGGATGTCATTCGCCCGAATGCCAAGCATTGGGCGTTTGAGCATGTTGCAGATAGCATGCGCAACTGTCTTTTTGCCCGTTCCTAGGGCCCCTTTCAGCAGGATATTCTACAAATGGTAAAGGTAAACGAGAGTCATGCATAAGTGTCGCTTCAAAACACACCATGCCTTGCCGAACTTTCTCTGGCTGTGGGCTGTCATGAGAAGATACAATGGTATCCAATATGGATCCTATGAGATCCTGCAACAAACGCGTTAGGTTGCGAGACAACGATCCCAGAGTCACTCCTGCCAGTACCTTAGTCGGTTGGTCCTTGACCAGCTTTCTCCATGCATCTTTATCGTAAGCAGATTCATCGCAATGCAAGCCCTGGAATGTAATCCATTCCTGGACACCAAGGTTGGTTTGAAGATCAGTAAAAATGTGTAACAGGCTTACGTGTTTCTCAATGTCATATCCCGCAAACCAGGACAGACGGCTGGCCGCGAGTTCCTCCATGTTTTCCAAAGGCAACTGTGGAAGGTCAACTGTGATGGGGGGAGGGAAGAACATGTCTGATTGAGATAAGCGGGGAAGGTTTGATTTACAGAGATGGGAAAGGTCTGATGTCGGTATCAGAGAATCCATGAAGGTTATATAGATGTGGAACTATGGAATGTAGAACTGTAGCGGAGGGCCCATGCAATAATGGGTAAAGCAAGAATGGCCCGAGTGTAAGTCAAGGAACAGTGGACAATGTATTGTGGAACTTCAGAAATTACCAATGGACAATGAACATGGGATGTGGAAGTATTCGATTGTTCCATGGCCCAGGGAGTCGCATGCGAAATGGCAAAATACTGAATGTGGTGTCGATGCGCTTGTTTGTACATCCAAATCATATTTGGCGGGCCTCGTATGCTAATGACAGATGAGTTATCTGGTGAGAATTACAATGGCGTGAGTTTCATTTTTCATTTTTGCGCTTTCACTGTATCGAAGTCTGTTGTCTTTTAGCCATAATTATGCATATCGGCTAGACTGGCAACCGACCTGTCTGTAGTGGTATACGTCAGCTGGGACATTGCTATTTTTTGGGCTGATGACTGCAGATGGTCGAGCGTGAGAATCGTGAAACTGGTACGAAGGCAATATACACTAACTCACATTCAAGTCACCAAACATACTGGTGTAGTGCAGGAAAACGAGGAGGATGTGCTTAGTGGTGTGTGGAGTAGGAAAAGACGGGGGTAGGAGAAGAGGTTAATGGTCCAGGTCTTGTCACTCGTATATTTCCATGTTGTATGTTTGGCATGATAGACACTTGTATGATTATACAGCGCGCTGAGATAGATTACCGGCTACATTGTTAGCGGGAGAGCATGTGCATGCTAAAGAAATGGGCAATGTCAAAGTCAATCGTCAGCAAAGTAGCACGCCTAGGTTGAAATGGACATGCACATCCTACTCCCGGACTTTTACCACCGAGTCGCACTACTCACTTAGCATAGAATAAGGCAAACATGGTGTAGAATCAGTATATTTCATGATAGAAACAATACGGACAAAAAGGTGGAAACACCAGCGGAGGTTTGGAAGATGTAATACAGAACTTCACCTCTGGGTATTCCTGAAGTATATGCTTCTACCTCATCAATAAGTCTTGGGTCGGACGGCCTTCACAGTCCTATTGATTCCATCTGTGAAGTATAAAATACTGAATCAGCACAAAAACAGACAGGAAAAGAGGGTGATTCACACTGCCCAAATGAAGTGGACCCTGTTGGATCGATACACGTATCGCTGTCTCGCAAGGACTAGAGCACAATGCCCAAAACACTACTTAGTAGCCCATGGTCCGTGTGGCCCAACAAAAGGAAGATATGTACCATTTGAATTCCACCGCGTCGACCATTGATCAAACGAGGCGCCGGACAGGATGATGTTGTCTTGGATGAAAATTCAAGCAAATCAGCGTGTAAAGAGCCTAAAAAAGGGCCATACCACCGTGACATTGATCATCGAAAGAGAGAGCACGACGGTTAATAACGCCCGGCAAATTCCGACCATCCTTCCGATCTTACTTTGAAACTTCAAGCTTCAAGCTTCAAGTCCAACGTGGTACTCTATGCGGAGACAAAGTTACAAAAATCTATAGACCCACCAAGTTATTTGACTGTTGCTAGAGCCATTGCCAAGGAGGAGGGGATGGTCGAAATCAGGGATCACTTGAAAGTTGAATACGCAAGTTCTCGGTGTAGCGCCCGTCTCTCCAAACCCCGACTGCACCGATTTTCAAGTTTACCCAGGTACGTCACTATTACCCACGTATTCGTAGATACATATTCTAATCCTGCTTGATCAGCTACAAAGGACAATAACACCAGGTGTTTTTGTGGGCTTTACATAAATTCATCACTGTCAGACTAATGGATTCTCAGCTGGAAATGACGTCCTTCTTCGTAGATTCGAGGCAACGGAGGAAAAAATTGGTCATGACATTGCTGAGCTGAAGCAGGAAATGCTGGGCTAAAACACGACGTCAAAAAGTTTGCGCACTGAAGTCCGAATGCTAGGCTGAAGCACGACATTAAAGAGCTGAGTGATAAAATGCCAGTCTCCAGAGCTACTTTAGACATTGTCTTTGTGTGTTTTTTGTTGGCCCTTTTTACGCTCATCCTTGGGCGTTACAGGATAATATTAATGTTGCGATCGATAATATCCGGGTACTCTTTGACATGGGCCGCCATCATCTGGTAACACCCTTGCCCATTGCAGCCAAAATTTTCACGTCGTCCCTTCTCCTCTCCCGGCTCCCGCCTGCAGTCTAATACCGACTTCTCTTCGCTCTTTCGATTCCACCGTTATATGATTCTCAGTTTTAAACTCAACAGTAACGGCCCCAAGTTCAAAATCGAGTAAACATTCAAATAAACCAACTGCAGTTGACTGTGGCCAAGGATAATCAGAAACAACCTTCATCCGCTTTTCAAACTTTAAATCGTATGCGGGGTCCAGGAAATTTTATAACGTTCGAATTCTGTTAGTGTTCGGATCATGAACTCGTCATCGGTCCAATTACCTTGATGTGCATCCTCATGGAAATACTGGCGTACCTTACAAGCACTTGCACAGGCCGCGATTCTTATCGCCCGCATCCTTTGATTTGACGGAAGATGATTCTCACCGAAGATAAGTAACGCCGATACCCAACCTTCGGGGCCTGGTTCCAAGCTTGCTGTTTAGAAACTGACCAATTTTGCATATCTTCCTTATGAGTGATGTATCAAAGGGACCAGCGTGATGAATAATCACCCAAACACAATCACGAAGGTAGGTGAACATTTAGAGCGTGCACATGCCCTCAGAGGACGCAAATGCTGTTGAGTGCTTTGATAGGTAACTAGATAAAGATCAAATACATCATTCGTATGAACGCGATGGCCACTCCGAGTCTAACTAGTAGTGCAGCAGATGTTGCAGTTGAGCTTACTGTTCCAAACCAGTCCCCAGCCTGCCCCGCAGTTGGCGGCAGCATCAGGATCTTGGCAGTCATATATGCATGTACTAGCAAGAGCTGCATTCACCCCGGCGGCGGCAGCAAGAATAGTGAGGTAGTATGTGAACTGGATCTTCATGGTGTCTGGTGGCGTGTGGTATGTCAGTGATGACCATCAATGCCGGGAACTTTCCTACCGTATAGTTTAATTGTGTAATGTACGCAAAGGTGCTGATAGTGGCACGTCCAGGAAGAACTAAATGTAATAAATATGATGTCCAAGTTGCCCGAGTCTTTGAGTCTCAAGAATACTCACTGAGACGGTACGATTGTCTTTGAACTTGGGGATACAAGTTCAAGTTTAGAACTTGATTATATCAACCATCTACATAGTTCTGCCTAAAGGTAAGCATACGTGGCAGAATCGTATTAGGAACAACGAACATACCGCTAACAGCAATTAGACGAAACGTTTATGCGGGGTATTTCAAGTTGGCCCATTTAAGTAGCTGGGATGACAGCAATGGCGTGGAGCCCGGAGGCTTATATGTCCTCTTGAGTCATGGTGAGTAGCTTATTCAATGTCTGTCATCCACTTACCTTGATCGCATATTTTACAACCCTGGTACCACCTCCTTGTCCGATCGTCACCAAGGACGGAGGCACATATTTCTTCATCAACTGTCTAGATCTGATCAGAGCCAAAAGTGTCGCTGTATAAGAACAGATGTAGAGATCCCCCAGGCATAGCTCCTCACACCGATTTGCGTTTGTTCGCCACGTGTGAGCTGCGTGGAGAGGAATGGACGTGAATGGCAAGCTGCAGTTGCACATGGCCAGATTCGAGAATGGTCAAATCATGTTGGAGGACGTTGACGATGAGTAGCATGATCTTGTCCCATACTGTCAAGAGGACTATTAGATCGTTCTGCGACCCAGGATAGATGTGTGTGGTATTGCCTTGGCGAAGCGATCATTGAGATTCGTTAGATCTACGAGAACGATAGACGGCAAGGGAATGCCTCCTGACGTCAGGACAATTATGGCGCTTATACTCTGTTGCCACCCCAGCAGCAGCAGCAGTGTCGGTGATCTCTGTACAGCATTGAGAATGCGTTTGCTCAGCTCCAAATAATTGTGCGCCAGCGTCGGATTTGCTGACTGGAGGTCTTCAACTGGAGTCCTGAGTCGAGATGGCAGTGACCACTGCTGGCCACGACCCTGCTCTGCGAGTTCGATTACCTGTCGTAGGTTGCCATGACAGATGGCACATGATGCTGCGTCTACAGGCAGCGATCTGACACTATTGAAGGCAGCAGCAGCTTACCGTATTGCCAAATGACCGTCAAGAAGGTCGAAATATGTGTTGTAGGCATCCAGTGCAGATGTATGACTATGCTGCTCCGCCGCAACGGTCCAATTATATGCCTGAACGCGTTCTGGGAGCCCTTGAGTGGGGTGTCGCGATGCAAGTCTGAAATTCCCTATAATGAGCGATCAATCAGCAGAGTCGTGTAGAATCCGGTAACGATATAAATAGGCCACCCCCAGTCGTCTGTAGCTGAAATGCCTGTCTGCGTGTAATGAAGACGGAGCTACCAATGATTCTTGGAAAATAGTGATTATCACGGTGAGTGTGTCCCTCGGGCACAGAAACGGCCATGATGGCTGATTTCCAGTGTCTCTAGGAGTCGACGTTGATATATATGTAGATACCAGCGGGAATGCGCCAGGAAGGGACTCGCATATTGGAAGGTTGAGGGTTCAGGACATTCTACACGTATATCTCCGTATTCAAGCTGTCGAGGGGTGTTCGGCAGGATGTAGATGCTGGTATGATTGGACTAAGCGCTGGAAATCGAGGTCACCGACCACGATTAGTGGAAGAATCTGTGCTAAAGTAGACGATGTCATGATCAGTCTTGAGCGAAAGTGGCCAGCCAGGGCTGAGAGGGATATGCGAGTCTCAGAGTGATTGGACTTGTATCGTTAGCACGCTACGACAAAATGTAGAATCGAGTGTATTTCGCAAGATAATGCAATGTTAAAACCACTGAAGACGGTGCGCAAAGAAAAGCCAAATGATTCTATAGGACTCGATTGAGTTGACAGGAAAATTGCATATGACTTACATAATAATGTTCCCTTAAATGAGGTCAGTCGCCGAAAGTGTGAAAAAGTCCAAGAACCGCTGCACAGCTGCACATGAAAAATTAGATCCATTTTCTTACTTGAATTTGTCTTAGTACTACAGCTTACATGAATAAAAAGAACATCATCAGACTTTGATAGTTATTGGACCATGGTAATGTTCATCATATTAATTAGCCATGGTCATAACGGCTGGTGCACTGAGTGAGTCGTTGGATTTGGTGTGATCGATAACTCATTACACATTCACAAAGTTGCCGAGAAAGTTGTTCAAAATATTACAACATTGTCTGGTGTGTAACTACAAGGTATAGGACTGCACAACTTGAAGCTGGTGGCAACGCATCATAAAGCAGAAGAATTGAAAGTCTAATTACAGCAGCGCGCTAGCATATCAAGATCGTGTTGTTTTAGTATAGGCCCTAATCCTTGCGCCCCCTCCGGCCAGTGAATAGTGGGAGAGATGGATACAGGGTATGTGACCTTGCCTTGGCGTCCAGCCCAGTCGAAATCGATCAGTTGCACTTTGTGGTCCTTCGTGATCATGATGTTTGGCTTCCGAAGATCACAAAACACAAAACCCTTCTTGTGACAGTACTCGATCGCCTCCGTGAGCTCTTGGCGAAAGTTGGGAGGCAGTTTCAGTGAACCATAGGCCGTCTTTCCGTCCACGTATTCCATTACTACCATCCGCAGCCCGCCATACGATGGCACCCCCTCCACGACATCGATTTTTCCGTAATACAAAAGCTTCGGCGCGAACCCGGCTTCTGCCATCGCCCTGTGAACGTCCTCGCCGTACCTGGTGACGAACTTTACAACGACATTGATCGGGTTGTCCTCCTTCGTCTTCGCCAGGTAAGTCACACACGAAGCATCGTGTTCCAGGGGCCGCTCATATTTGAATCGTACGGGAATCTCGTCGCGTAGATAGGTATCTGGGGTTGGGTAAAAGCGAGGGTGTGCAGTAGGATATGATGCGTCGTACGGCGGCTCGTCACATTCAAAGACATCGTCATACCAGACTCTGAGCTGTGCGACTGATTCACTAAGTGCATACATGACGCGCCCAATTCGAAGAAACTGGTCGTCATCGAGTGCAGAGTGGGCTGGGATCCAGATGAAGTCCGTAAGCCGTTGGATTATATACTTCTCCGTGAAGACGGCGCCCAGAACTGCTAGCCAAGGTCCAGCATGAGCAACCAAGAAGGTAGGACAATTGCACTTTAAGCGAAGTTCCGCGTCCTGGTGACGAGCATCAGTGAGAAGAGTAACACACATTAGAGTGCCGAAACATTGCACCTCACGAGTTTGATGTACAAAGGAGAATGACGCCTGGACAGAAGGGTCTGAAGCTCCATCTCCAACCTCGTTCTTCTCCTCAACTACCACAAGGTGTACCGGAATATCGTCATGAGAATGGACGACTACAGCATTGGGCTCAAAGTTGCCAGAACGACTTTTCGCGTGCAATAAAGGCTCCTTGATCACCTTTGCCAGCAGAGGAACGAGATCTAGGCGGCGGTCACTCTCGTTGGCATGAATTGCTGCAAATTTAGTCATAAGCTCCTGGGTATTACGCAGCATCTCATCTGGTACGGTGTATTCAGGATCGAACGCTTTGCTTGAGAAGTAGGCGAATGCCGGGTTGAACAACTGTATCGGTGGTGCAGTCGTATTGACTGGGTTGTTATGAGCATAGCGACCGTCGTATAATTTGGTGGGCCCGCGCTGTATGTTGCGATATTCTTTCGTTTTAGCAGCTGCTGACGGGGAAGGATAGGTTGATTCAAGAGCGGTCTCGAACTCTTCATGTGGAATACATTTTGAGCGGCAAGTCAAATAACCAGGCGGTGTAACCTCACCTTTGTTGATCTTCGCCATACTATAATTGGTTGGGACTTCACCTTGTACAACGGGTTGTACGACGACATGAATACATCCGCGCTCTACTCCATCCGTGAATGCTTCAGACAGTTTGGTTAACGGATTCAACGCCACGCCTTTGTCTTCGATCGCGTTGAGTGATTCTAGGTCGTTCAAATCGATCTTGACCTTCCAAATGATCAGATTATCAACATCCAATCGTAGGCATCAGATCACTCACCTGCCATAATTTAAGATGGTCGGCGGCAACATGGTCGAATTGTGGCCTTTTCACGTCCTTGATAACCCTTTGCAGGGTGCTGACACTCTCTGTCGGTGCAATCTTGATCTCAAATGCAGAGAAAGCATCATCGCCAAAGGCAATGCAGTTGAGTACTAGGTGGTGCGAACCGTGCAGTCCAGAAGATACTAAGTCAGACCACGATCAGTAAGGAGGAAAGGGCGGCAATATCGAAAGACAACTCACCAGCAGGTCGGATTTGGATAACAATATGTACATGCTCAAGGGGAGGAGCACTAGGAAAAATCCTGGTGATTGGAACCACGGGTGATAGGGGTTTCTTTGTAGTGTCCAAAATATCAGATCATCAACATCCAATTGTAGGCATCAGATCACTCACCTGCAGTACCTCGGGATTGTCAGAGTCGGCACGTGGTCTTTTCACAGGTGATAGGGGTGTCTTTGTATCAAGCGTAAGACGGCTAAGATTGAGCTCGATGTTCTCGTCGACAGGCAGGTCGACCTTCCAAAATATCAGATTATCAACATCCAATCGCAGGTATCGGATCACTCACCTGCCATAGTATGAGATCGTCAGCGGCAACATGGTCAAAATGTGGCTTCTTCGCGTCTTTGATAACCTTTGGAAGAGCGCTGACACTCTCTGTCGGTTCAATCTTAATCTCGAATACATGGAGATAATCATCGCCCGAAACGATACAGTTTAGTTTGTATATTTGACGTTGAGAACCGGTGAGGACTGGCCAAAGTCCAGGGCTGCGGCTGACTCGTGCGGAGCTTAATTCGGAGTTCAAAGCACGGGTTACCCATACCCATGCAGATCCCTATACCTTCTGTGTCGTGAAGAGCTGCGTATTTAACAGAACGAGTAAGTAGAGCACTCGAAAAAAGGGTAACACTACATAATCACTTTCAGGGGCCTAGCGACGGATTCCTTATTAGACAGGACATAATACAGACAAATTAGGACATACTTCAAGTTGTCTCCGGCTGAACCGGCTCGGTCGGTTTCTTGTCAAGAATATCAGCCCAACACCAGGCCCCGAGAAGCCCATCACATTTTTTGGCCACTGCCATCTGCGGCAGGAGAGCGATGGTGACAAGACATGCTGCTTTTATATATCACTGTGATAAGCTAAATAGTATTAGAACTCACTATCTGAAGCCTTCGTTGAACATGTCGTGTCAGCCCAACGTGCTTTGCTCACATCAAGACATGATGTGTAATACGATAGACAGCAGATGACGAGACAATGCTCAACATAGGGTCTACGACCCCAAAGGACCACACTCTGAAGTATAAAAAGAAGACATGACGTGTCAGTGCAACGTGCTTTGCTCACATCAAGACAAACACGTCAGACGATTATATATATATATAAAGTTATGTCCCAAGCAGGACGGGGCCCCACACTACCGTCACGTTAGTTGCAACATCGACGCGACATCTCTATTTGTACACCGTGACATCCTTTCGATCCAGAAATTTCAGTCACGGCTCGACGCGGCATCCATAGGCAACACGCGACAAGAGACAACATTGCGACTGATGGAATGTGGTGAGATGCGACATCCGTAGGCAATAAGATGAGAATCGAGTGTATTTCGCAAGATAATGCAATGTTAGAACCACTGAAGACGGTGCGCAAAGAAAAGACGAATGATTCTATAGGGTTCGTCTAATTGAGTTGACAGCGCCATCATCCATGTGAGGAAGATGATCTTATCTGGACGGGAGAATAAGAAAAGAATATAAACTTGAAAAGCGAGGATGCAACCAACTGCGTGCTCGTTTGGCGAAGGATGACTGACGAATGAAGCATCCAAGAAGTTGTGACCGCTGCCGGATTCACCCACTGCCGAAAAATACCGGACTGAGCCCTGCGAGAGAGAAACATATGGCACTGCATGAACAGGCCAGCAGGTCCATCATGTAGGGAGGCCTCGGAGGTGATGGGAACGTGTCGATGGCATTTTGGCCGAGGACATGGTTATTGGCGCTGGGAGTTGGCTGAGAAAAATGGCAGGACCGTTTCGGTGACTTAAGCAACTGCATATTACATAATGTTCCATTGTCAGAAGTCGCCGAAGGTTCCAATTCAAGTCCAGTAAGAACGCGCGCTGCACTTGAAAAATTCGATCCATTTTCTCCTTAAACTGCGCTTTGCAAAACAAATATCAAGATTTTCCAAACCGTTAAGTGCGTAACAACTTCAAGTAGTACGTACTACATCATACACGAATAAAAAGAACATCTTCAGACTTTGATAGCTATTGGATCATGGTATAATGTCCGTATAGGGCTCAGAGCTGCCCCAGCCGACAATAATTAAGCATTAGAAAAAAAACTGGACCACGACAATCTTTATCCCACAAGTCCCAGACTTCAGCAGAGCGACGACTCAGATAGCAGGCTGGACTCAGAGACATGTTTGCGCTTCTAACCCTAGGCTAGAATGATTTTGTAAATAGTCGAGACTCAATACTGTACTCAAGACATACCTTTGGTGTCGTGAAGAGCTGCGTATTTAACAGAACGAGTGAGTAGAGCACTCAAAAAAAAGGTACTAGATAATTACTTTCAGGGGCCTAGCGACAGGTTCCTTATTAGACAGGATGGACATAACACAGACAAGTTAGGACATACTTGTCTCCGGCTGGACCGGCTCGGTCGGTTTCTTGCCAAGAAGATCGGCCCAACACCAGGGCCCGAGAAGAAAGTCACAATTCATGGCCACTGCCATCTGCGGCAGGAGAGCGACGGTGACAAGACAAAGAGCCAAAACTTTCATGACTCCGAAGTGTGAAGTGATTGTTGAAGTGAGGGGTGCTGAGTGTATTATCGATTCAAGGAATGCCGCTTTTATATATCGCTGTGATAAGCTAAATAGTATTAGAACTCATTGTCTGAACATGACGTGTCAGCGGAACGTGCTTTGCTCGCATCAAGATATGACGTGTAATACGATAGGATGACGAGACAAAGTCCAACATAGGATCTGCGAAGGTCTACGACCCCAAAGAACCACACTCTGAAGCGAAAAAAAATGACGTGTCAGTGCAACGTGCTTTGCTCACATCAAGACAGATACGTCAGACGATTTATATATATAAAGTTATGTCCCAAGCAGGACGGGGCCCCGTGCTACCGTCGCGTCAGTCGCAACATCGACGCAACATCTCTATTTTCGCACCGTGACATCCTTTTGGATCCAGACATCTTTAGGCAATAAGATTAGAATCGATTGTATTTCGCAAAATAATGCAATGTTAGAACCACTGAGGACGGTGCGTAAATAAAAGCCGAATGATTCTATAGCACTCATCTAATTGAGCTGGCAGCACCATTGGAGGAAGATGATCTTGCCTGGACCGAAGAATAAGAAAAGAATATCAACTTGAAAAGCGAGGATCCTGGATGATTGACGAATGAAGTATCCAAGAAGTTGTGACCGCTGCCGGATTCACCCACTACTGCTGAAAAATACCGGACCGAACCCTGCGGGAGAGAAACATCCACTACATATGGCACTGCATGAACAGGCCAGCAGGTCCATCATGTAGGGAAGCCTCGAATGTGATGGGAACGGATCGATGGCATTTTGGCTGAGAACAGTTGGCGCTGGTATACCTAGATGAAAAATGGCAGGGGTTACAGGAGCAGACCGTTGCGGTAAACATCTGGATGCCTTACATTATACTGCAGGCTTCGAAGAGGGAAAGGGTTGGGAGATGTATGTAGTGTACAGGTGCAGAGTGATCGTCGAGTCAATTGCGAAAGAAATACTAGGATTAAGATACATACCAATCTGGGAGGAATGTATATTAATGCCGTGCCCGCATGTAAAGGGGATAATGAGCAGAAACAATTTCATTTGTACCAGCCCGCGCAAGCGGCCGAGTACGCGTTCTTGTTTATTCGCTTGACAGACACATACCTCGTACCATTAGATAAACAGTCACCTCATCTTCGACAGGTTGCGCGTCTAAAACGGCCGGCGGGAACGGCGGACCGATGGGAGTACGCTTCACATCGGGGCATTCGCGAACCTAGAGATGCGTCGGGGACACTGGGGGTCCCCTAGACTAGATAGTATTGTCCTCCATAGAGTATAACTCTCAATAGGACAGAAATTGGAATCAAAAAAAAAACAATTTCATTGGCCAGACAAATATTGCCATAGGGTATGTACATGCCAGGGTCCATGAAGGTCGGTGCTCGAGAGTACGTATAATGGGTCTAGAGGTGAAGAATTCAAATAACAAAAAAAAACAGAATTTGCAGAAGAAACAACTTAGCCGTGACCGTGTTGCTCATGTGACGCAACTGTCACAACATCAACGAGTCCGACTGAACTTTGTCAACGAGGTCAGACACTTGTACTAGCCCTTCTGAGTCCACGGTACGATGTCGCTCCATTGTCATTGACAATGTGGTCAAAGTTCTGGACTAAATCATTTTGCAAATCGCAAACGTTCTTTCGAAGGTCAAGATGGACTGCTAAGTCCTCCATCATCCCATGATACCCGTACGACCCGTGATGCCAGGCACTTTGATTTCAGGTGATCACCATCCAACCGCGATTGTCATGAGATGAGGAATCTGGGTCTCAGCACGACGTGATATAGTCCATCACAAAGTACTATGCTTGGCTACAGTTTCTGCCTTCTCACCCCAAAATATTGATACTTTGTTTCAGTGTGCGATATGTCGGGTGACGGTCCTTGTTCTTATGTGGGTCATATATTTCCCAAAACCTCGAAATAAAGTCTCACTCGAAGAAATATGTCTCAAGCACGCATATTGGATCTACCACTTTTCCTCTATCTTGGTCATCGCGTCTGACGAATACGTTTTTATGGCCACTCGCGACAATATAACTGTAAGTTCGACTTCAAATATTGTTCGATTGTTCGCTTACTCGTCCAAGCATCAGTGCACCATGTCCCTGCCGCCTATTCTTAGCGGCGTTCCCATCTTCAAGGACTTGAATCTTGGCTTATCTGCTTCCGGAAGTCGATGCATGTTTCATAGAGCAAATACCTCAAAAGTCACTGGAGGGGACCCGATGATCGATGGATAATGGTAGCGTCCGGTCGAAGTTAGACCAACTGAAGGAACGATCTGCATTGACGTATTATGTCCTCAGTGAGAGAATGAGAAATATTCTTCGCAAATCTTGAGGCTCGATTGAACCTCGGCCCCTCGCAATATACTTCTACAAGCCTAGTGCGTTAAAGCCTCGATGTCATATTGCACCGTCGTAGCAAGTATTTTCTCGGATAAGTGTCGTGAGCCTGACTGACGGTATTTTACTGGCTTGCTTGGTTCTAGAGTCCTGACAGTCATTCGTCTCGCAAATGAATACAATCAATAACGTCTTGCATTGTTGTGCTTGGCGCCGAGAGTCTTCGTGGCGAATCGATCCGTATCGCTGAACCTGTGGCGAAGGGAGAATCCTCTCCGAGGGTTGAACAAGACGACTAAGTCATTCGACGGCAGGATGACAAACTCCACTACTAAGCAGAAAACACAAAAATGGTAAACAAGCAACTCAAATTTCTCGTGAAGTTGATCAGCTCGCGAACCAGGCCTAGCCAGACTACTTCTATCTGGCTAAGAGTGAGAAGCAGTTTGAGAAGCAGGACTGTGAGTCGATACGTTCTTACCAGGTTCAAGCGTTTGTTTCTTGGCAAAAACTTTGACGGCCTTTTTATCGAGACACTGCCCTGATATTTCTGTCCATCCGGGCCCCGGCGGTCTTTCCCAACGCATCGGCGCCGACATCGGAATTAAATTCTGACTCTTCCGTTCGTACAGGATTGATGCCTTCTGTTGGCACTCAGATGGCTCCCGGGATAGACCTGGGGTGACGACAAGTCATTCATGTCATGTTAGACATCGGGGGGGAACAGAAAAGGAAGAGCGTCCCAAAGCAGAAGTGCCTCAGGGAACCACACCTTGTGGCTTGAGCAACCACGTCCGTTGACAAATCGGTTCTGAATTTCTAGCAGTGAGTCCGTGACGAAAGCTGTATCAAATATCCGAGTTAACGGTTTTAGTCATACTGTGGCATTCATCTTCTTGGCGCGGCTTCGCTCGTCAGCCATGATGGCATCGAACGCTTTTGCTAAGCCTTCCAAGCACTCCGTTCTGGTACGAGATCGCATCAAGCGAAGCAAGTGCCAGAAGTGAAGTGGCCGTTCATGGTACACCGCACGAGTATCGCATGGAAAGTCATTACTTGGCGAGATTCGCCATGATACTTCCTTATCGGAGACGTCCAGGGTGTGATATAGCGGATATCGAGAGTGCAAACACCCCCTCCAAGAATCTGGGAAGCTGATTTCGGTTCAGCAATAACCGATGCACAAGTTGCAGCCTGTGTATTTAAACAGCTGTGATTTACCATTTGTCTCCCCCATACTTCTCTGCATACTACTATGGTCCAGACCGACGAAGGCCATGACATTCCTGTCGTGCTCGCGAAGAAGCCCGATGTCGAACCTCCTTACTCTGTGTTTACGACTTGCGAAAAATGGCTCATAGTGACCCTTGCATCCATAGCAGGGTTATTTAGGTGAGCAAATGGTCGTTCCTCGACATCGAAACTGTTTGTGAATAGTTTTGTCAGCCCGTTGACGGCGTATATATACCTTCCTGCGATTCCAATGATCGCGACTGCGTTTGGCAAGACCGTTGAACTTACCAACCTTACGGTGACGGTTTATTTGGTGTTTCAGGGCGTATGTCAGTGAAGCCCGCTGCATGCAGTTTGTGTCCGGGCTCATCGTTATCGCTTAAGCGCCCATGTTCTGGGGCACTCTCGCAGATCGCATGGGCAGGCGACCAACGTCGCTCGGATGTTTGTTTGTTCTCAGCCTTGCTTGTATCGGTCTGGCGTTCGTACCGACATCATACTTCTGGCTGTTGATGGTTCTTCGATGTCTTCAAGCGGTTGGTAGCGCTAGCACGCTCACGATCGGTACGCGTGCATGCTTGATTTTTTTTCGCCTTATCTCATCCGCTACAGGTGCTGGTATTATTGCAGACATCGCTACCCCCGCGGAGCGAGGTGGGTTCTTCGGCGTCTTCACAATGGGTCCACAGGTGAGCGCAAGAACACATAACCTAACTATGTAGTAACTGTGTTTCGAAGGTTGGACCCGCACTAGGACCCGTTATAGGAGGCGCTCTTGCGGATAAGCTCGGATGGAGGTGAATCGGTTGTCCGCACAAATAGGACGAAGTTTTACTCATGTGGTCCATTACTCAGATCCATTTTTTGGTTCCTCTGTATCTCCAGTTCAGCGTGTTTCATTGTCCTGGTCACGTAAGTCGCGATATTTGGTGTTATTCTCTGTGACGTAACCCGGGTGTCAGGTTGCTCCCGGAGACCTTGCGTAGCATCGTCGGAAATGGTAGTGTTTTGCCGCCTATCCAGTATCGTCCTCTACTACCCTTAATGGGGCGTGGACATAAGGATTCCGAGGTGGAGCGTCCACCCGCTCGTAAATCTCCTAACCCTTTCCGTCTGTTCGCATGTGTCGATGTCTTGAACCTCCTGGTTTTCAATGGAATTCAATACGCAGTGTTCACCGCCATTCTAGCGACCATATCTTCATTGTTCGAAGTAAACTACCCTCACTTGACAGAGACAGATATTGGGATTTGCTATCTGGCCTCTGGAGGCGGGCTTGCACTGGGCGCAGTTTTCAGCGGCAAGCTCATGGACTGGGATTACAGGACCGCGAAGGAACAGCTTATTCGTAATTTTACGCCAGAGAACGGTATCCCAGGTCATATCATAAGCGATGATGATTTTCCCATCGAAGCAACGAGGCTGAAGAGATTGCCACTTTGGATGATTATATTTTGCGCATCTTGCACTGGGTATGGCTGGTGCTTTCAAGCACGAACGACCATTGCAGTACCTCTGGTCCTCCAATTCGTCAGTGAGTCCTCTTTTCGATTCTTGCTCATAGTCTAGTGCTCACTGCTTGGTTACACAGTCGGTTTTTCAGAAATCGCTATACTCACTACCATTCAAACGCTTTTGATCGACCTTGTACCGTCACAAGGCTCTTCTGTGACTGCGTGTGTGAGTGGGTCTACTTTCCCTGATACACAAGATTGTGACAACAACCGCAGAATAACCTCATACGGTGCTCCATGGGGGCATTGTTAGTCTCTGTGATCGAATTGCTACTTCACAAGATTGACGCCGGGTGGACATTTTTTCTTTTAGGGGGAGTATGTTTCATCTCAGTGCCTCTGATTTGGCTGGCAGTGCGTATTGGACCTCCCTGCCGCGCTGGCAGACGTATGCGTCAGACGGCATCTCAAAACTGATGAAGCGCTTAGCGCATAGTGGCTTAGAGAGATGTAATGATATTTTTGACTTTTGCAGTTTGTAGTGTAGAAATATTGGAATTATGATATGAACCATCTTAGCAGTCCCTTTCTGTCTGAGAAGCGCTCACATAGTACTGACACTTCTTGTTCTCTAGACCCTTCAGTTTGCAGAAGCGATATTTTTTCTGCATTTATAATATTCTACTTCCAATCGTGACAGTTCTATTGATGCGAGGGAGAAAAATTGCTTAGCCCAGATCAGAATGACTATATACCAAGCTTGCTGAACTCACAGATTTCAGCAGTAGTCATATTACTGCCAAATTGTGCCAATGCAGATGGTGAATCTAGCGATCTCAGTTTGCTCGAAGTAAACCACGGTGACATAGACGTCACACAATGTGTCACAGGATTTGGTTAGGGTGACAGCATTTTGGCCTGCTCTTGATCGCTCAGCGCTCATTGTCCAGCGCGATCCACAATCATTACTCAACCATGCAGGCAGGACAGACTCCAGTGTTCGTCATGAGTATGTACCGCCTGTGCTTTTCAAATACATCACTGAACGCGATGTTTTGCAGACACTGCACCGGAGAGGCAGTCAGGAAGGAAAGCCCAGATCTCCAACATCACTGCCGCAAAGGCAAGTATCGCCGTCAACCTATATTTCATATTTGTCTCATTTATACTTGCTTCTTAAACAGACTATTGCTGATGTTATTCGAACGTGTCTTGGTCCAAAAGCCATGCTCAAGATGATCCTCGATCCAATGGGCGGCATACTGTGCGTCTCTACACGTCTCCTGCCATAAATATATCTGATTGACGTATAACTGTATAGACTGACAAATGACGGAAACGCGATTCTCCGTGAAATCGACGTCGCACACCCTGCAGCAAAGAACATGATCGAACTCAGTCGTACCCAAGACGAAGAATGTGGTGATGGTACAACCAGCGTTATCATCCTTGGTGTGTTCCTAAGTTTCGAAACCATATTATTTTCTTATCATCCCATAGCGGGAGAAATTCTTGCCCAATCCCTCTCGCAGCTTGAACGCGACATCCACCCTGTTGTTATCATCTCCGCCTACAACAAAGCTCTCAAAGAAGCTCTCGCGATCGTAAATCGCATCTCCATCCCCATTGACACGTCATCCGATGAAGAGATGCTTTCTCTCATTAAAACTTCCATCGGCACCAAATTCGTGGCACGCTGGAGCGATTTGATGTGCCATCTAGCGCTTCAAGCTGTGCGCACCGTTGCCTCGGATGACTCTGGACACAAGAGCGTTGACATCAAGCGCTATGCACGTGTTGAAAAAATTCCAGGTGGGTCCATTGAGGAGTCGAGAGTCCTCGATGGTGTCCTTCTCAACAAAGACATCACCCACCCAAACATGCGCCGACGAATCAAGAACCCACGTATTATTCTACTCGATTGTCCCCTTGAGTACAAGAAGGGTGAGAGTCAGACCAACATGGAATTCTCCAAGGAGAGCGACTGGCAACGCGCACAGGAGATCGAGGAGGAGCAGGTCATTGCGCAGTGTAGACGTTTACTCGAATTCAAACCCGATCTTATCATTACCGAGAAAGGCATATCGGGTATGTGTTGAGGTCGAAATTTACCCGGGCTACTGATTTTTTTCTCCTTCAGATACGGCACAATATGTTTTTGAGCGAGCGAACATTTCGGCTATTCGACGCGTCCGCAAATCAGACAACAACCGGATTGCTCTAGCCGTTGGTGCAACCATCGTGAACCGTGTGGAAGACCTCCGCGACTCCGATATTGGCACGGAATGTGGGCTATTCAATATCGAGAAGATGGGGGATGAGTTCGTTATTTCAGTTCTGCCTGGCTCCTTCATTTACGCGATCCACTTAGATATTTCACATTCCTTACCGAGTGCAAAAACCCCAAAGCGTGCACCATTCTCCTCCGCGGCCCCTCCAAGGACATACTCAATGAAATCGATCGTAATCTTGCAGATGCTCTCAGCGTTGCGCGCAATGCATACTTCAATCCTCTCCTCGCGCCGGGAGGAGGTGCGACCGAGATGGCGATCAGCGTGGGGTTGCACGCTAAGGCACGCAGCGTTACTGGGGTTGAGGGATGGCCATTCAGAGCTGTTGCAGATGCTTTGGAGGTGATCCCACGAACTCTGGTGCAAAATAGTGGCGGAAATGCTATCAGGATACTGACAGAGCTCAGGGTGGGTGGTAACATTCCTGTGGAGAAATTGTACTTGATTAATGACCTCCGATAGGCTAAGCATGCAAACGGAGAGCATTCGTGGGGCGTGAATGGAGAGACTGGAAAGATAGTCGATATGAAAGAATACGGCTTGTACGAGAGTGCAAGCGTAAAGGTAAGCTCCATGGATTTGTAGTCGACGAGTCCCCTGACCATCTATGGCACGTTCAGATCCAAATCCTGAAAACTGCAGTTGAGGTATATCTATTGTTCATCTCACGTGTGCTACCTACTTACCATGTCTACAGGCTGCTCGTATGCTATTACGTGTCGACGACGTCGTACAAGCCACACGAAAAGAGCGCGAACAGCAAGGTCCCCCACCAGAGGAGATGCAGGGCGATTAAAATTGAAGTATAGATGAAACGGAAAGCCGCGTTTTGTGCACGGTGACTTTAAGTGCATTCAGAATATACTAATTTACATGTTTCGAAGTGTACCATCTGCCATGCTGTTTGCCAGCCAGATCTTTTAATGAACACACACTGCGCGCAGTGTGTGGCACAGAAGGATGACTGCGTCCAACATTAGCATACGCCCTAGTTTGAGAGGTTCTTTGTAGTAATGTCGCTCGTTTAAGAACCATCATGATCACAGTTGGTCGATCGGTGGGTCGGCGTACGTCTCAGTGTTGGCGAAGACCGAATTCGAGCCTATCAAATTTGGAGGTGACCATTGGATGGGTGACCGAAAATTGTAAGCTACAAATACTTACTGTGCGATATTTTCTGACTCGTCAATATGCACCAAAGTTTTAGCTTGTGAGTACTAAAAACATCGCGCGCGATGGTGAGTTAGGCTATGTGCATAGGAGGTGGAAACATCAAACTACCGTGATGGGAGTAGGGGTTTCGTGGCACATTGGGGGTCTCTGCGGCGTAGTCAGGGGTCCGTAATGCATATGGTTCATATTACAAAGCATTACATAAGCGAAACACTGGCTCGCCGATATACGATAAACGTAGTCAGCCAGGAGTCAAGTGGCGTAGCCAGGCTGGTCGATCTCGGAATGAGATAAGGCGAAAAAATAAAGCATGCACGCGTACCGATCGTGAGCGTGCTAGCGCTACCAACCGCTTGGAAACATCGAAGAATCATCAACAGCCAGAAGTGTAATGTCGGTACGAATGCTAGACCGATACAAGCAAGGCCGAGAAAAAACAAACACCCAAGCAACGTTGGTCGCCTGCCCATGCGATCTGCGAGAGTGCCCCAGAACATGGGCGCTTAAGCGGTAACGATGAGCCCGGACACAAACTGCATGCAGCGGGCTTCACTGACATACGCCCTGAAACACCAAATAAACCGTCACCGTAAGGTTGGTAAGTTCAACGGTCTTGCCAAACGCAGTCGCGATCATTGGAATCGCAGGAAGGTATATATACGCCGTCAACGGGCTGACAAAACTATTCACAAACAGTTTCGATGTCGAGGAACGACCATTTGCTCACCTAAATAACCCTGCTATGGATGCAAGGGTCACTATGAGCCATTTTTCGCAAGTCGTAAACACAGAGTAAGGAGGTTCGACATCGGGCTTCTTCGCGAGCACGACAGGAATGCCATGGCCTTCGTCGGTCTGGGCCATAGTAGTATGCAGAGAAGCATGGGGAGACAAATGGTAAATCACAGCTGTTTAAATACACAGGCTGCAACTTGCGCATCGGTTGTTGCTGAGCCGAAATCAGCTTCCCAGATTCTTGGAGGGGGTGTTTGCACTCTCGATATCCGCTATATCACACCCTGGACGTCTCCGATAAGGAAGTGTCATGGCGAATCTCGCCAAGTAATGACTTTCCATGCGATACTCGTGCGGTGTACCATGAACGGCCACTTCACTTCTGGCACTTGCTTCGCTTGATGCGATCTCGTACCAGAACGGAGTGCTTGGAAGGCTTAGCAAAAGCGTTCGATGCCATCATGGCTAACGAGCGAAGCCGCGCCAAGGAGATGAATGCCACAGAATGACTGAACTTGAAAACCATTAACTTGGACATTTGATACGGCTTTCGTCGCGGACTTACTGCTAGAAATTCAAAACCGATTCGTCAACGGACGTGGCTGCTCAAGCCACAAGGTGTGGTTCCTTGGGGCACTTCTGCTTTAGGACGCTCTTCCATTTCTGTTCCCCACCGATGTCTAACATGACATGAATGACTTCATCACCCCAGGTACATCCCGGGAGCCATCTGAGTGCCAACAGAAGGCATCCATCCTGTAAGAACAGAAGAGTCGTAATTTAATTCCGATGTCGGCGCTGATGCGTTGGGCAAGACCGCCGGACGGACAGAAATATCATGGCAGTGTCTCGATAAAAAGGCTGTCAAAGTCTTTGCCAAGAAATCAACGCTTGAACCTGGTAAGAATGTATCGACTCACAGTCCAGCTTCTCAAACTGCTTCTCACTCTTAGCTAAATAGAAGTAGTCTGGCTAGGCCTGGTTCGCGAGCTGATCAACTCCACGAGTTGAGTTGCTTGTTTACCATTTTTGCGTTTTCTGCTTAATAGTGGACCCGGCCTTCAAAGCTTCGTGGACCCTGCCATGTACATACCCTATGGCAATATTTGTCTGGGCAATGAAATTGTTTCTGCTCATCATCCCCTTTACATGCGGGCACGGCATTAGTATACATTCCTCCCAGATTGGCCCTTGACACTCTCCTCACACACCCAACATGGTTCCTGCCTCATTAAGAGAGCCAGTCCGCGCGCGGTAAGCATGGCATGTCTCGTGGAAGTATCGCATGTACCGAAGATCATTATCGTGAGTTCTATGAACCCCAGATAGCATAGTTACTCCCGTTGGTGACGCGTTAGTTTAAGTTTTTAGAGGACAAGGGTCGCAATTTTTGTTGGAATTGTAAAATGGACAATGCATCCTGTGACGCAGATGGAACTGAGAAAACGACAAGAGAAAAACTCACTGGTCCAACCAGTCAGTGGTCACTCAGCGATGTTAATGTGATTGGTTTCCTTGGCATCACCCTTGAATCTTCGGTACGTCAGGAAATAATGGTCCTATAACAATGGTGCAACTTCCAGTACATCACGGCTGTGGATCAGTCGGAACAGTTTCAACCTGCCAGTTAGGTACAAGTGTGTATGAGCTTTTGCTGCCATTACGGGATTGCAGCCTTGAGATGAGGCTACGGTCAGGTTTCCCTCTACGGGCCTCGGAACTGCAGACCTATTGGAGAGTAAAGGAAAACCAGGGCAATGTACGCGTTAATTTCCTATGATAAGGCGAATTGCCGGCCAATGATAGCAAGATCATCGTCGTGGGCGTCAAGAGCGGAATGTGTTGGTTCGATTCGCAAGTGAATCATAGATAGTGTGCTTCACTGGTGTAACGGTTATGCGCGGGCGGCGGTCTGACCATGTTACATGTGCTTGTCTACCTGATGACATAAGGAATTCTCATCGGAGTTGTAACAGCTGAATCTACCATTCTAAATTTCAGAACGTAGTGCCATGCTTGGTACAAGTGACCCCCGTACCACCTCAAGGAACCACTCCCTCATTAATATTGTATGTCTCTTCATCCTATTTATTTCGCAATTGACTCGACAATCACTCTGCATCTGTACATTACATACTACATCTCCCAACCCTTTCCCTCGTCGAAACCCACACTATTAAGTGAGGCATCCAAATGTTTACCGCAACGGTCTGTTTTCCTGTAACCCCTGCTATTTTTTCAACGTCTAGGTATACCGGCGTCAATAACCGTATCCTCGGCCAAAATGCCATTGATACGTTCCCATCATGTTCGAGGCTTCCGAGTCCCTACATGATGGACCTGCTGGCCTGTTCATGCAGCGCCATGTTTCTCTCCCGCAGGGCTCAGTCCGGTATTTTTCGGCAGCGGGTGAATCCGGCAGCGGTCACAACTTCTTGGATACTTCATTCGTCAATCATCAAGTCGATATTCTTTTCTTATTCTTCGGTCCAGGCAAGATCATCATCCACCCATGACGCTGTCAGCTTAATCGGACTAGAATCATTCGGCTTTTATTTGCGCACCGTATTAAGTGGTTCTAACATTGCATTATCTTGCGACATACACTCGATTCTAATCTTATTGCCTAAGGATGTCGCATCTCACTGCAATCCATCAGTCGCGATGTTGCGTCTTGTTGCATCTTGTCGCGTGTTGCCTATGTACGCCGCGTCGAGCCGCGCCTTCTTACATTTGAAATCTCTGGATCCAAAAGGATGTCACGGTGCAAAAATAGAGATGCCGTGTCGATGTTGCGACTGACGCGACGGTAGCGTGCCCCGTCCTGCTTGGGACATAACTATATAATCGTCCGATGTGTCTGTCTTGATGTAGACAGACGCGTCATGTCTTTTTTTTTTTGGCTTCAGGGTGTGGTCCTTTGGGGTCGGACCGTTGTAGACCCTGTTGGACATTGTCTCGTCATCAGCTGTCTATCGTATTACACGTCATGTTCAACGAAGGCTTGATACAGCAAGTTCTAATACCATTTAGCTTGTCGCAGCGATATATAAAAGTGGCATTCCTTGAATCGATACTACACTCTTCACCCCTCACTTCAACAATCACTTCACATTTAGGAGTCATGAAAGGATTATTGTCTCTTTGTCTTGTCATCATCACTCTCCTGCCGCAGATGACAGCGGCTCGCAATTGTGATTTCCTTGGGCGCTTCTGTAAGGGCGATCTTCTTAGCAAGAAACTCGCCGAGCCGGAGACAAGTATGTTCTAACTTGTCTGTGTTATGTGCATCCTGTCTAATAAGGAACGCGTCGCTGGGCCCCTGAAAGTAATTATCTAGTGTTACTCGTTTTTTCGAGTGCTCTACTTACTCGCTCTTCACGACACCGAAGGTATGTCTTGAGTACAGTATTGAGTTTCGACTGTTTACAAAATCATTCTAGCCTAGGGTTAGAAGCGCAAACACATCTCTGAGTCCAGCCTGCCATCTCAGTCGTCTCTCTGAAGTCTGGGACTTGTGGGATAAAGATTGCCGTGGTCCATTCTTTTTTCTAATGCTCGATTATTGTTGGGGCAGGGCCCTAACATTACCATAGTTCAATAACTACTATCACAGTCTGAATATGTTCTTTTTATGTTACTTACTACTGGCCCGATCACGTTCTATTCCGAGTCCAGGGGAGCGCAATTGGCAGAATGCAAGGGAAGGCAGTCTAAGACTCTTCTGGTCGATGGTCACTATCCACGTGTTGTCAAGGGTCTGACGTCTAAGATCTGTTCGCTGAGGTTGGTATTTGAAGAGATTGTCCAGTCGCTGGTTGGCGTTTAGCACGTGACAAATCGGTGGCCAACTCGACGCAGCACTAGAAGGTTCAACTTTATGTTCTCGCCATCATCGTGTTCGATAGCCTGTCACTTTTTTCAAGTCCTATAGCTTCTAATTCTTCTCCAACATGACAGACAAGATATCTCTGAAGCCAGCGCTCGCAGTTCTAGAGAATGGGCAATCTGACGAGCTCCAGACTCCATCGTCAATCACTGCGGTAACAGATCAAGACAACCTAGAGGAAGGAGAGATTTCCGAGGAAGACACATCAAGTACTGCTTCAACTTCTCCCCGAATCGCGGGCCAGCTGTTGAATATATCAAGTGGCGCAAGTCATTCCTCTGACTCTGCTCAGAGCTCCCGTTTACCTTCTCCCTCAATCACTGCCTGCGGCTTGACCGCCACATCATCAACACCACAACGTCCGGATATAGGACCTAGTATGTCAACACTTCTATTCCTCTGTACAGTGTAAATGTCGACTGAAACTTTCCTCATAGTGACTCGCCAAGACCTGGATCACACCAAGAACCTCGTACTTGATCTCCTAGGCTGGGGCGTTTCTCCTGAATATCTGGTCGAGGCTGGTGTATCGGCGGGTGTAATATACAGGGTGTTTACCGATCTCAATCTCCGTCTTCCTACAAATCTTGTTCTTCCTCCCACTCAGCCCTTGTCACCGCCTTCTGGTATACGATAAGCGTATGTTTCCTCACTGTTGGACATTCCGCGTTTTGTAATCGCTCTGTCTCCTCTGTTTTCGATACTTTTTTTCCAGCATATCGAGCCATTCGTTTTTCGAGTTTTGCACGGGAAGTCTGGATCCCCTGGTTTAATTGTGGAGTTGATTTCACTGTGAGCTATCGTCATAATCCCTGAGGTGTACAAATTGTGTTTGAAGATCTCCATCACTCAATTTGTATCCATAGGTGGTTTTGACCTGGTCGCATCAGTAGGGTTGATTTTTCAATGCTGCCTGCACTTATATGCATCCCACTACTCGTCTGACCACAATATCGCAAAAACTTGCAAAGTATGAACCAATCTTGCCTAGCTCGCTTTACCTTTTACATCAGGTGCTTGGGCGCCATTGTCGACTTGTGACACAGCTTAAAATTCCTGAAAGTCTTTCCATACCATCACGCATTCTAATTAGTACAATCATATGGCATCCGAAACTACCTACAAGAGACATCCGAATACATACATGTGTATCGCGCAAAGGAACGGTTGCCATCCCATAATTACATGCCGATTGCTTTGTACATCATATACTTCCATGACTTTTCCGTGCCACATGCCCGTCTAGGACTGGCTGATGAGTTTCTCGAGATCAATGAGTTCACCACCACTAGTCAAGGCAGCCTGAATAACCGCAACATCCTTCAGTGCACCAAGGGGGCTGCCAAGGCCATCATCTTTTCCATCTATAGCCGCAAAGAAGCTCGCCTGCTCCAATTCTACGCCTCTGATAGGCTCATCGATAACCTCCTCCTTTTCGGGGCCAAGTACCCCGTTTGCATCGCGGGTGGCCGACTTGATAGTGACGCGAAGAATGGGCTTCTCGACGTTGTGGATGAGGTCACGAGCCCGGGTCTGCTGAACCTGAAGCCAGCCATCTGCACCGGTGAAGACAAGACCTCCACCTGCATTGGCACGAGATGGGCTGGGTGCAGCGAAACTGAGCTCGTAAATGCCATGCGAACCGTCCGCGTTCTTTATGATTGTGTTGATGGTATCATGGGGCGCAAGCCACTCCTTGTTGAGCGATGCAAACCCGGAGAGGTGTGTCATTGAACTTGGGAGTATGACACGAAGAGCTGCGGCAGAATGCTAGAAGCAAGTCAGTTGGGGATTTCTGCAAGTATTTGGAACTGACCACACCGCCATCAAGCTATGATCAGCTACGTGTCAGCTTGTTGAGGTGAGTACAACACGAATCTTACCAGGAAGCCTCCTTGATACTAATCCGATAGAAGCACAGGCACGGGCCGGAACTTGTCAGATCATACATTAGAACGAGGAGATTGACAATTACTCACGTCCGGAACAGTTCGCCACGGGGTCTTATACCATTTCGAATCCTTGTCCATGAAATTGACGTTACGAGAGCTGAAGAAGGTGACTTTTCCTATCTTGCCGGCAGCGATAGCACGGCCAGCGGCGATGAAGCCTGGCTCAGCCTCGAAATTTTCGGCTACTCTCCATACAAGCCCCTTGGGCTTATACTCTGCTTCATACTGAGTGATCAATTTGGCACCAGACGCCACGTCCGGTGCAACAGGCTTTTCACTTAGCACGTGCTTGCCGGCAGCGAGTGCTTTCAAGATGATGGATGGCTGTTGAGTGATTGGGAGAATGACGATAACGGATGAAATGTCAGGTCTTGCGAGAAGTGTATCAAGATTGAAAGATGGGTTTCCGTCATAGTAGACATCAGGGGTAGCGTTGAGGAGGGTTGTTGCTTGGGCTGCAAATTCACGTGCAGTCTTCTCTGATCGCGAGTAAACGGCTCTAAGCTTTGGTGCAAGAGGGCCAAGCGTTTGCAGTGCAGGAAGGTGTGCTGTAAACGTTATCAAGTTATAAGCGTTGTGAATGTTCGGTCAATCCAATTGATGTTGCACACCTTCCTGGGCGAAAATACCCGCGCCAAGTATGGCGATTCCGGCGGTGTTTGAAGCTGACATGAATACGACGTGGACTAGTAATCGACAAGATGAACGTTAACAGCAACGGGGACGAAGACAAGTACTCTGCCTTGACTATTCAAATATTCAAAGATGTTATATGGTTCGCTTTATTCCCGTCCACTATCACGGAAAAATATCGGAGAGCACATGATGCATATGATGCATCACATATGGCTCACATGTTCAACTTGCACCGTCTGGAACATACTCTCGTGTCTGCTCCAAAGCATGCGTTCTTTGTATCAAAATTATATCTCATTCTTATCAGGTGCATGCAACCCCTCCCAATATTTATGTAATGCCTTCATCACCTGCGATTACAGGGAGCAACTTAAACAAGGCAGCGAACCGGATTCTTGTTTACTTTTCAAATTCCCAATACACTCACTCGGATAATCGTCGGTTGCTTTGCTCACAGGAACCTCCATGATAGAGTTATGGTAGCGATGCGCTCTAGTAGTTTAAGAGGCTTCACTATTCCGTGACAGTGTGCCCCACCACCCTCTACAAGTTTGCTCCTGCTTTAATGACGTCTGCAGAAGTTGCAAATAAGTTACCAAAGGACTTCATATGGGGATTCGCTACCGGTAAGTTTCTTCATTTTCAACGTTGTTCCGTTCACCGTCACGCATTAACATGTTTTATAGCAAGTTTCCAGATCGAAGGATCCACCAATGTTGATGGACGCGGAAAGTCTATCTGGGACGACTTCTCCAAACAACCTAAAAAGACACTGGACGGCCGAGACGGAGATGTAGCAACAGATTCATACAGGCTCTGGAAGGAGGACGTTGCTCTGCTTGCCCACTATGGCGTCAAGTCTTATCGCTTTTCCTTATCCTGGTCTCGCATCATCCCGCTTGGTGGCCGCAACGACCCCGTCAATCCTAAGGGTATAGCCTTCTACTCCAATCTTATCGACGCACTGCTGGAACATGGCATAATCCCATTTGTTGTATGTAAAGCATGCGCGGCTACTTCGGCGAGTTCTCACTACGCTTTCTCAGACTTTATACCACTGGGACCTTCCCCAGGCCCTGCATGACAGATATGGCGGGTGGTTGAACAAAGATGAGATCGTTCAGGACTATGTCCACTATGCTAAGGCGAGTTGTTGTGTGATTTTTACGCATATGTTTGAAATGAACAAAAGTATGGTCATTAGGTCTGCTTCCAGGCTTTCGGAGACAGAGTCAAGCACTGGTGCGTACTCCACAGTGATGGAGTATTCACTCATTCCATCAACCACGCGTCTTTAGGCTGACAGTGAACGAGCCATGGTGCGTCTCAATCCTGGGGTATGGAAAGGGCATCTTCGCGCCAGGACGATCAAGCGACCGAGAAAGATCACCCGAAGGCGACTCCTCCACCGAACCGTGGATGTACGTCTGCCACTTGTATCTGTCTGCACGCAAATAGCTTGCTAATTCCATACTACCCCACAGAGTTGGCCACAGCGTCATTTTATCGCACGCATACGTAGTCAAACTTTATCGCGAGGAGTTCAAGGACGCACAGGGTGGTCAGATCGGAATCATGCTCAATGGTGACTGGACCATGCCATACGATGACAGTCCACAGAGTATGTGCAATTTCTGGTTTGCTGAGATGATGAACGACACGCGTCCGTGTTTTCAGATGTGGAAGCGGCACAGCACGCCCTTGACGTAGTTATTGGTAAGTTTGGCCCGTGCCTGCAGCATCCGGTCTGCTCTGACGGTCGGTTGATAGGATGGTTCGCTGTAAGCTTCAGGTCGTATGCTCTGTTGAGTCTGCAAATACAACAAATACTATTTGCCAGGATCCAATCTATCTCGGTCAGTACCCGGAATTCATGAAACAGATGCTCCGGGAGCGTCTGCCGGAGTTTACACCGGAAGAATTGAAGGTCGTCAAAGGATCCTCTGATTTCTATGGCATGAACACCTACACCAGCTACTTTTGCAGTGCGTTCATTTTATCCGCTTTGAGTCTCATGCGCCTGAACTGTCAGTACAGAAGCCGGTGGCGATGATGAATTCCAAGGATTCGCTGAGTATACTTTCATCCGTCCTGACGGCACTCAATTAGGTACCCAAGGTAATTGTCTCCTGCCTTCTAGATTTAGAATCAGAAATTCACGATGTTGCAGCGCACTGTGCCTGGTTGCAGGACTGTAAGTTACAAGATAATATGAATCTGAGACATAGTGGATATTTTACTGACATCCCTATTATGATCCAGACCCCCAAGGATTTCGCGATGTGAGTATAATGGTTAGTATGAGAGAAACATGGCTGACACCTTCGGTTCCTTCGTGTCAAAACAGTTGCTTAATTACATTTGGAAGGTTTGCCCACCAGTTCGTAGTGTGCAAGTATTACGGTTACTGACGGGCATTTAACAGAGATATAAACTACCCATCTAGTGAGCCATTCCGAGGCAGCAGTTGGGGCGATGCGCTGACCTTGACTTCAGCGTCACCGAAAATGGATTCGCTGTCAAAGATGAGAGTTCGAAGTCGATTGAGGAGGCATTGCAGGACAACGACCGTGTGAACTACTTCCAGGGTAACACGGCTTCTCTCAAGGCTGCTGTGCTTGAGGATGGTGTCGATGTCAGAGCCTATTTCCCGTGGAGTATGTATTCTTATCATTCGCGATCAAATTTGCTAATCTTATTCCTTCTTTCCTAGGCTTTCTGGATCACTTTGAGTGGTGAGTCAGAAAGATTGATGATATCCCCCTTCGCTTATGTCCCTCCCAGGGCGGATGGGTACATCACACGATTTGGGGTAACATACGTCGATTTTGAGACCCAACAGCGATATCCAAAAGAGTCTGCAAAATTCCTTGTTAAGGTTAGTTTACCATCAAGAGTAAAGGCCAGGGATGCTTACGCACCTCTGCAGTGGTTTGGAAATAATGTCGATACGGGCGACAGGAAATTGCCATAGGACTCTGTTGCTTTCGCCCGAGCATTGTTAGAGGACTGGTGTGTAATCGATTGTACCTACAAGTTAGTGAGGTATCTCAGGTGGATCCCACTCGCTGCTCTTGTTTTATGTATCTATTTGCCAATTGTTTTGTATTTTACATAGTGTGACTGCCACTCAATGAAACTTTGTACTGTGCCCAGTCCCTCGTGTATTAAGCGAGCGAGGTGTTTGGGGTCCGCCGCGGCATGCATTGTAGGTCCTTGTGAGCAGGCGAATATCGTGATTCGTGAACTCATGAATACACTGATGCCCTGACTATCACGGAGAAATCTCGGACAGCACATGATGTATGGATGCATCACATATGGCTCACATGTTCAACACCGTCTGGAACATACTCCCGTGTCTGCTCCAAAGCATGCGTTCTTTGTATCAAAATTATATCTAATTCTTATCAGGTGCATGCAACCCGTCCCATTACCACCTGCATTCATCTATTTCACCTGTGATCACAGGGAGCAACTTCAACAAGGAAGCGAACCAGATTGTGCTGTTTACTTTTCAAATTCCCAATACACTCACCCGGATAATTGTCGGTTACTTTGCTCAGAATCCTCACAGGAACCTCTATGTTAGCAATATGCTCTAGTAGTTTAAGAGGCTTCACTGTTCCGTGATAGGATGCCTCACCACCCTCCACAAGTTGGCTCCTGATTCAATGACGTCTGCAGAAGTTGCAAATAAGTTACCAAAGGACTTCATATGGGGATTCGCTACTGGTAAGTTTCTTTTGTTCCGTTGACCACCATGCATTCACATGTTTTACAGCAAGTTTTCAGATCGAAGGATCCACCAATGTTGATGGACGCGGAAAGTCTATCTGGGACGACTTCTCTAAACAACCTAAAAAGACACTGGACGGCCGAGACGGAGATGTAGCAACAGATTCATACAGGCTCTGGAAGGAGGACATTGCTCTGCTTGCCCACTATGGCGTCAAGTCTTATCGCTTTTCCTTATCCTGGTCTCGCATCATCCCGCTTGGTGGCCGCAACGACCCCGTCAATCCCAAGGGTATAGCATTCTACTCCAATCTTATCGACGCACTGCTGGAACATGGCATAATCCCATTTGTTGTATGTAAAGCACGCGCGGCTACTCTGGCGAGTTCTCACTATGCTTTCTCAGACTTTATACCACTGGGACCTTCCCCAGACCCTGCACGACAGATATGGCGGGTGGTTGAACAAGGATGAGATCGTTCAGGACTATGTCCACTATGCTAAGGCGAGTTGTTGTGTGATTTTTACGCGTATGGTTGAAATGAGCAAAATATGGTCGTCAGGTCTGCTTCCAGGCTTTCGGGGACAGAGTCAAGCACTGGTGCGTACTCTATAGTGATGGAGTATTCACTCATTCCATCAACCACGCGTCTTTAGGCTGACAGTGAACGAGCCATGGTGCGTCTCAATTCTGGGGTATGGAAGGGGCGTCTTCGCGCCAGGACGATCAAGCGACCGAGAAAGATCACCCGAAGGCGACTCCTCCACCGAACCGTGGATGTACGTCTGCCACTTGCATCTGTATGTACGCAATTAGCTTTCTAATTCCACACCGCCCCACAGAGTTGGCCACAGCGTCATTTTATCGCACGCATACGCAGTCAGACTTTATCGCGAGGAGTTCAAGGCCGCACAGGGTGGCCAGATCGGAATCACGCTCAATGGTGACTGGGCCATGCCATACGATGATAGTCCACAGAGTAAGTGCAATCTCCGGTTTGCTGATATGATGAACGGATATTGATGACACGCGTCCGTGTTTTCAGATGTGGAAGCGGCACAGCACGCCCTTGACGTAGTTATTGGTAAGTTCGGTCCGTGCCTGTAGCATCCGGTCTGTGCTGACGGTCGGTTGATAGGATGGTTCGCTGTAAGCTTCAAGTCGTATGCTCTGTCGAGTCGTTAAATAACACAAATGCTATTTGCCAGGATCCAATCTATCTCGGTCATTACCCGGAATATATGAAACAGATGCTCCGGGAGCGTCTGCCGGAGTTTACACCAGAAGAATTGAAGGTCGTCAAAGGATCCTCTGATTTCTATGGCATGAACACCTACACCACCCACTTGTGCAGTACGTTCATTTATCCGCTTTGAGTCTCATGCGCCTGAACTGTCATTACAGGAGCCGGTGGCGATGATGAATTCCAAGGATTCGTCGAGTATACTTTCATCCGTCCTGACGGCACTCAATTAGGTACCCAAGGTAATTTGTCTCCTGCCTTCTAGATTTAGAACCTGAAATTCATGGCGATGTTGCAGCGCACTGTGCCTGGTTGCAGGACTGTAAGTTAGGAGATAATATGAATATGAGACATGATGAATATTTTACTGACATCCCTATTATACTCCAGACCCCGAAGGATTTCGCGATGTGAGTAGTAAAATAGTTAGTATGAGAGAAACATGGCTGACACCTTCGGTTCCTTCGTGTCAAAATAGTTGCTTAATTACATTTGGAAGGTTTGCCCACCAGTTCATGTGTGCACGCATTACGGTTACTGACGGGCATTTAACAGAGATACAAACTACCCATCTAGTGAGCTATTCCGAGGCAGCAGTTGGGGCGATGCGCTGACCTTGACTTCAGCGTCACCGAAAATGGATTCGCTGTCAAAGATGAGAGTTCGAAGCCGATTGAGGAGGCATTGCAGGACAACGACCGTGTGAACTACTTCAAGGGTAACACCGCTTCTCTCAAGGCTGCTGTGCTTGAGGACGGTGTCGATGTCAGAGCCTATTTCCCGTGGAGTATGTATTCTTATCATTCGCGATCAAATTTTCTAATCTTATACCTTCCTTCTTTCCTAGGCTTTCTGGATAACTTTGAGTGGTGAGTCAGAAAGATTGATGATATCCCCCTTCGCTAAGCGCTTATGTCCCTTCCAGGGCGGATGGATACACCACACGATTTGGGGTAACATACGTCGATTATGAGACCCAACAGCGATATCCCAAAGAGTCTGCGAAATTCCTTGTTAAGGTTAGTTTGCCATCAAGAGTAAAGGTCAGGGATGCTTACGCACCTCTGCAGTGGTTCGGGGATAATGTCGATGCGGGCGACAGATAGAAGAACTCTGTTTCTTTCGCCCGAGCATTGTTGGAGGACTGGTGTGTGATCGATTGTACCTATAAGTTAGTGAGGATCTCAGGGGAATCTAACTCGCTGCTCTTGCTTTATGTATCTATTTGCCAGCTTTTTTAGTATTTTACATAGCGTGACTGCCACTCAATGAAACTTTGTACTGTGCCCAGAGATGGTAGTCCCTCGTGTATTAAGCGAGCGAGGTGTTTGGGGTCCGCCGCGGCATGTTGTAGGTCCTTGTGAGCAGGCGATACGTTGCAATGTTATACGCTTCCAAAATCGTGTGATCAGGCTCAGAAACCTAGAAACTCCACCTACGAGCCAACGACTACAATATTATTACTCGACTTTCATTCGATCTTTCCTTGGTTGGTATACCTTGGATTTATCTATCCCAGACATATCATGACAAACTATACTGTTACCGCCCATCCATATGCCGGCCCAGCAGTGGATCCTTCTGGTCACCATGAGCCAGAATCGACTTCCCATACACCAGAGGCCGACGATCCTTCAAAGAAAAGAAAGACCACGAAACGAAGAAAGGTCAACCACGCGTGCCTCTATTGTCGACGTAGTCATATGACTTGCGACGAAGGCAGACCCTGCCAACGCTGGTGAGCACCCTCGAACATACTTGATACATACACGGTTGCATGTGCTGATGAGTCTGTAGTATCAAGCGCGAGATTGGTCATCTTTGCCATGACGAACAGCGACCACCGAAGACTGGTGGGAAGCAGGGTTCTGATGCTGTTCCAACTACTTCGTCAAACGGTGTTGATCATGCAAGGTCGATGGCTCGTGCGTATATCATGATTCTATATTCCCCATGCTGAGAGAGATCTACGCAGAGCCTATGTATGGTTCAACAATGCCTCCTCCTCCAGCTACCACCGCATGGCCAATGAGTGTTCCTTCTGGCGCATTTCTGTATCAACCCGAAACCTTAGGGAACGAATTTTCAGTCCTCACGTATGTCGTTTTATTGTCACTCTACCATGCGCTCCACTTAGTTGCTCCAGTGACTTCTTAGAAACCCTAGACGAGGGATCTTTCTTCACTACATCCCCAGCAGTGACCCCTTCCCTCATGCCTACTCCCGCGTTCTCTCAGAACACTCCTTACATCTCAAATTCTACTTCTGCTGCTGAAACAACATCCAATTCTCCAGCACATCCCCCTGAGGCACTCGCTGAAGAGCCCACGCCTCCTCTTCTACCGTCTGCCACCAAGACAGAAAAGTTTTTGATGACTGCTGCAGATCAAGAGTCAGGTACTCGCGACGAACGACTGAACCGCGTTATTCGGAGCAAATACGAGGCAGGTCTACTCAAACCGTATGATTATGTCAAGGGCTATGCACGGTTGTCAAGGTGGATGGATCGCAAGTGCGTCAAACGTCTTCGTGTTGAGACAATGATTTGACACCTGTTCATCTTAAGTGTCTCTCGACAATCGAAGCAGCAAATTTTGCAACCGTTGTCTGTGCTACGGCCCAAGTTCCGGGTGAGCGAGGAGGCTTTATGATATTTGCAAAAGTTGCTAATCATACTTAGGCTGTTGCGCAATCCCTACGTGATATCGTGAGTTTGAGGTCCCTGTTGATGTATTTTGCAATTGACCATGTTACAAGGACCTTGTATTCATAGAAGAGGCCTTCGAGCGATTACTTCTCGATTACGACCGTGTCTTCTCAGCTATGGGTGTCCCAGCGTGTCTCTGGCGCCGAACAGGTGAGATCTATAAAGGAAACCGTGAGTTTTCAGAACTCGTAGGCGTCGATGGATACATGATGCGAGACGTAAGCTGCCTCAACGTGACTATCAATGCCTGCAGGAGCTAATTCTTTCTGTTGTAGGGCCGCCTTTGTATCTACGAGCTTATGGCAGAAGAGTCGGCAGTCAATTACTGGGAGGTGAGTCTAGTCCGTCGTAACTCGCTTCAACTTTTGATCACACATGTTAGAAATATGGCCATGTTGCTTTCGACTCTTCTCAAAAGGCCGTGCTCACTTCTTGCGTGCTACGTTATAAACCTCTCATCAATACGCAGTCACAATCGCCGAAAAAGGAGGATGTTCCCAATGAGGAGGGCTTCGTAAACTGTTGCTTCTCATTCACAATCAGGCGGGATAAGTGGGGCATACCGAGTATGATCGTTGGAAATTTCATCAAGTGCTGATAAGAATAATGGAGGTCGGAGGTTGTTGTGTAGAGAAGTAATGAGTTTATCTTGTAAGTTATGATAAATCACGAGTTTCAGTTAGAAAGGGTCCCTGGCGCGCTGACCAAAAGTCATAAGTTTCTTCCTCTCTCCAAGCTTCAGAACTTGTCTCCTGCAGATGTGCTTTCAAATGCGCAGCAGGAAATAAGAAGAGGGAGTTCGGAGGGGAATTAAATTTGAGATGAATTGTCGTAGACGATGCTACATGTAGGCAACGTGTAAGTTAATGAGGCCTATGGTAAATTTTTGTCCGCCCATCTCGCTCTTCGGTTCCTCGTCACGGTGTCTGTTGCTCGTCTCTTCGTCAAGGTTCTGACGAAGTTGACAGCTGATATGTAGTGCATGCTCAGGAGCCAAGTGCTCTGATGGGTCTGCAGTGGTGGACATATCTCATTCCAGAGATCTATAAAGGTGAAGATTCTTCCATGACGGGTCAGAACTTGAATGTCGTGACCAGGATGTATGGAGTTCATACAGTGATCTAGGACGCAAGCTGCTGGGAGGGTGGACCTGCTTACGAGTTCGTCATTCGAGCGTGCCTTGACTTCATCATGACGCGCGATATGCAATGTACAAGCTCGCTGTTGTCAACGACGAGCGCAACATTTTAACTCACTTCAACTTTCAAAAGCGCTTTCAAATTTCAAATCACACTGCTAAGGGACAACACGGCACTCTGATACATCCGACATTAAGTTGCATCACACCATGAGCGCATTTTTCGTGGTGTTACAAGGACTGATACAGCTACTGCTGTTAATGATTCCGTAAGTACATGCTCCCGTACCTCCGGACCCGTCAGACCGTACCCTTTTAACTTCCTCGGTATTCCACGTGATCACGTATCTAGTGTCCAGGGCGTCTAGTAACTCGCGTGTCAGTGCCATGAACCATATTGCACCGATGTGAGAGCTGAAACACGACTCACTGAGCACTTAGGAAAGACCTGGCGTGCCGGTTAGTCATACGATTGAATCTAGGACACAGCCCACTAAAACTCACGCATTTCTGCCCATGGGTAGGGCAGCTTGAGCAGTGGCTATCATATAAGCACCAGCGGGGACATGTCTCGGTGCCACTGTCAATGGGTGTGGGCGTGGCAGAGATCGATGATGCTAAAGCAGCAGCAACGGCGAGGACAATCGCAGAGGAGAAACGCATTATGAGTGAGGATGTGGTATGGGAGTAGGAAGACACCCTGCACTTATATGCTGAATACTGCCAGCAGACTGCCACGCAAGGTCTGTTGGCAAATTAGTGTAGACTTATCTATTGCATAATTGAAACAGCTCAAAAGGAGAGAAAAATGACGGCAAAAATGATAACAAGCCGTAAAATTGAGCTCATTGAGACTGAGAACTACTCCGAGTCGCTCCCGAACAGATTTCGGTTGTATCATCGTTCGCCTCTATTACAGATCAACAAGTGGAAAATAACGAGAAGCGCATCGACCCAAGCTTGCCACATGATTGACCACATCCATTGTTTCGAGCCCCTTCCTATCCTCGCGGAAGGCGGAAAGAAGTATATGCAGATTGCTTCGAAATATGGTCTTGAGTGGCTCATCAGAAATTCTCGAAAGAATGGAGAGCCGAGACTCGGAGCAGGGACAAGGGACGGGGCCGATGCTATTAAGGAGGTCAGGACTGCAGCCAGCGAGCTGCGAGAAGCTTGAGAGCTTCGATCAATAATTATTTGTCCCCTGATATAACGGTGTTTGTGCTAGTGTCCTGGAACAGAGGGAGGAATGGGGAAGTGCACGTGCGGAAGCAGAAGGTATTTCCCATTCGTCGTCTGCAACATCTCGAAGTTGAGAGTATAACGCCCGGCCTGCAACGATGCTCAAACCAATGACTGCCAATCCAGTGCCCATCAGGAACATGGTGAACTGGGCCCAGAGAACTCGACAAGCGGGTAACGCCAAACGAGTAAAGTTATCAACTTATCATTGAAGGTGACGGGACCATACTTTGACGAAGGACATCGCTATTGACATTAGAATTTAGCGTGGCTCGAGGCTGAAAAATGGCAGAGGTTACAGGAGCGGACCATTGCGGTAAACATCTGAATGTGGGGCTTTGACGAGAGGGAGGGTTGTGCTCGAGGTAAAGGTGATGTCAATGAAACATAGACGTGCAGAGGCACAACATTGGAACTTGGGTGTCGAGATCGTGGTTCATTGAGCCGAAATATGCGGCATCCCATTCTCACGGTGTTTCTTAGCACTTTCCTCCAGTTCCCCATGCATCTTTCAGAATTTCAGATCTCAGACTCGGTTCCCTGTTGATGTATGATGGCAATCATTCCATAGCATAGCATAGCATCACGCAAATACAGGGGCACTCTAACCATTACAGTCAGTCCCCAATCGACCGTGTACTGCTAGTTTGATTTCGACTTACTAGTAATCATCAGGTACTCAATCCGCAGTGCGCGCTGGTTATCTAGTCTCAATTGGGCCGCTACCTCCAACTAGCCGGACAATATGGCTGCTCCAGTCGTTCCAAGTAGCTTTCAGATTTACGAGTACGTCTAACAATTTCAATCTTGCACACTGAAACGCATGCATGAATGGCTACAGCTCATACGTCGAAGATCCCAAATGGCAAATCAAATTCACCATGATTTGGTGCTCTGGCTTGGCACTGACTGTGGCTGTCTCTGTTCCGAGTTTCATTCTTGGTCTGAGCAATCGACGTTCCCTCAAGGGAATCACTGGAATCTCAGAGACCAATGGATATCAGCCCGCTCATTCCGATGGTAAGGAGCCACCGCCTACCCGTCGAAGACATCGTAGGTTGGTTGGAGCTTTGAATGCTCTTATTTTACCGACGTATTGGTCTCTTCCGAAGATCTCAGACAAAGTGCGTATCGAGGATATTTGTTACTGATAAGAAAAAACTGACACATTGTAATATTCAGTTATAGTTTTATCGGCGTATCTAACAGCTGTACTTGTCTGCGTCATAAAGGATGCATGTATATTGGACTATAGTTTCCTTTCAAAGCAGACCCTGGAGATCTATCTGCAGCACTTCCCTGTCCGATACCACTAGACTAATGTCTCATGCTCATCACCTACCTGCATACATATTGGTGTCGGGATTCAATTTGAGCTCTAATTAGTCTCGTCACTTCCCGATGTACCACCCTTCGTCATCTAGAATTCACGCACCTTGCCTCATTGTGCGGGTACACGTGGCCGATGCTGCGGTTCAGTACTTTGCGAGGGTGCACTGGAGCTCGAGATCTGGACACACAACACATGCGCAATTATAATATAACTAAGGAACCGGAAGTATAGTGTAGTATATTATCTTCGGAGACCTCATATAGGCACGAGATCAGTCAATAAACTCATGTAAAAAATGAATCCCAAAGAGGTAGACCCGGCCAAAGCCAACGCTCCGAACCAAGCAGCTTTGGTTGGGGCTAAGTTTACACCATCGAGCAAGACAATGTCATAAGCATATTGGGCCCCTCTCCCCAACACACTTGAGTTGCAGTAACAATTATCATAGATATCTGTAAACTGCAGCATCCCCGCCGCAATTATCCAAATTGCATTGACGATTGCCACCAACTTCCCTCCCCATCTCAAAAGGTTCGATACTAGCTTTGCGAGCCTGAGGGTGGTAGATGAGAAAGGACTCCTGGGTCTGTCCGAGTATGAAAATGCGTAGTGCGACAGGATGCTCGACATAACGAGCATAGCCCACACTACCGTTGCAAGTGCACCATAGACGAGGTAACCGAGAGATCTACAACCAAGGCCCTGGAGTGTGCCGCTAATCAGCAACAGACGCAGATAAGCTCATGTCAAATAGTGCTTACCACAGTTGGAGTTAGATACACAACTATTACCGCAGATCCAGTTGTTGCCCATTGCAAAGCTAGGGGCAGCAGCGAGGCTACGAACATGCGAAAGAACATATCTGTCGCCCAGGGACTCCGTACCGCGTATTCAGGAAGTCTGCAATAAGCATTGACTTCGGATGCGTTGCCCTTCCTGTTGCCGGGCTCAATAAAGTTCCTCCTATTCGAGTTCATCCATGTAGTATTAATCATGACCGGTCTGTGTAATTTGGCATTGTTGGAGGCTATTCGAAAAGCATTGAAGACATCCTCCGCAGACCGAGACCATGAAATGGCCCTGGCATAGTTATAGACGGGTGGAGTCAACATTTCGTCGTTAGACGAAGAATTTTCTGTATCAGTATCAATGAATACTGCTCGTCTTTCCGAAAGATCGGAAGCCTTTATAAAAACTCCATGATCGGTGGCCACAAATGCCATTGCATCCGCGTTATCCATGGCCTTACTAACGCGTGCATAATCGCACTTCGGGGACAGTTGCAGCCAACCTATGACGATTGGGATAAGCCACAACCACACCGATCCCGTCCCTTGACCGTTGGAATTGATGTTGGAGGAGACGTCGGATAGTGAGCTGGCGACTGTCAGGAGGTAGGCGATAACAACCCACGCAATGGATGTGACAGATGCGATGGACCAGGTATGAGTGTAGTCGAGAAAACCGGCAATGCTCGGCCACCATTCATCATTCTGTGGCAGGACGACGAGAGAGCTCAGCAGCGAGTCTTCGTTTGTTATTCTTAGTGGACTTTGTTGAAGGCTTATGAGGATACGGACGGCGTCTTTAGTGTTAGGGAAGGATAGGTCTTCGAAGCGACGACTGATCCAGTTGGCATTGAGAATGGTGAGAATCATTGAGTAGCCAGCGAGAACCGGTGATCCAACTGTGAGGATGGCAGACATGAGATTGTCAACTCTATGTCTTGCACCGAAAGGCAGCTGAGAGATGAGCGCAAGGTAAGGTAATAGCCAGGCGCCGAACTGTTGCGATATGTTTGACCAGGTGGGATTCTGTGTTCCAGAGCCGCACTGCGAGAGACACGTCTGGTACGTAAATCCAACTGCGTTCGGAATGTCCGATGATGAGACATTTCCGCCATTACCATTCACCAATCCAGATGGATCAAGGCTCTGGTTCGCATTCGACCTGAAATTGAGGAAGCAGCCGGTAATATTGATGTCGCTGGCGTATGCCCCTTCAAGAAATGGGAGCAGCAGCAAGAAAAGTCGGATCTCTGAGGGAATAGTGAGTATAAGTCATTACGGGCTATTGAACTCACTATTTGTATTGCGCATGAGCAAAGTTGACATTTGGGTGGAGCGCACTTAAGAGAGTTTTTATGTCGATTTATCGGTGCGTGTTTAATAGCCATTCAGAAGTGCCGAAGGAGGGGATAAGACTGTGCTCTTCAGGATTTCCTCGCCAAGAAGCTGTTCCACTGCATGCATATAGTTAGTTCAGTGCTTGTTCTGAAACAGTCCACCAGGAACCCGACGTTACTTGTTTCAGCTGACGTTCAGTGAAAACGCTTGATTGAAAGCCATGGGAAGTTCCCAGCACAGATAAGACGACTGTGAGTCTGAAGAATGAGCCCATTGACAACCCAAACGCCTTTGAGTGCCTGTCACATCACAATCAGGAACTCACCTGACACCAACGATCACTGCCTTCGAGGAACAGATTGAGAACACTGCGCAGAGGTTGTGGATCAGTGGCAGAAGCATTTTACTTGATAACCAACAGCGGGTGACAGGCAGTGATGCAAGACAGACGTAATTGCTAGCGAGCATTACCTCTAGAGCCCAGCTGCACAAAACGGGAGCGGGAGAAAGCACTTGCTTGCTGTGCAAGCGACAGATGCGGGTTGTGCATCTTGCAAGGTCTGCAAATTGTCAGCTAGAGCGTTCCAATTATCTTTCCCATACGCTTTCTGAAGATCGAGGGTCAGTAGTGCGGCCGTAAGCATACCAGCGACGTGTGATCTGGTACTGTGAGCTGTAGGCAGATCAATGAAAAAAAAGTTGTTAACTGGTGAGTCAGAGCACTGGACGTAAATCTATATTCGGTTTCTGCTGTGGCAGGGCAGTGTTCGAGGATATCCAGCGGACGCATTCTCAGGAGGTGAGTCTGGGAATACTTTATGTGTGGTTACGCTGTCTGAAAAGAATTCGGCACATCAGTGTCATGTAGTCACAGTAGTAATGGAAGCAATCGGAACCATGCGGTTTTGCAACTGAGCGCTGACGCGGGCTGATGTCGGACATCATAAACGTAACAAGTCGTAACAAAAAAAACTCACCGATTCACCTATCGCGATATCTACTAGTTAGGGAGGTAGATCCGTTAGATAGACTTTGCATGGTCGCTAGGCCGTCTCACTGCTTATCGGAAAATGATAATACATTGACATACCGTGGCGTGGTGTAATATGTGATAAACGAACTTGTCCTGGCGGCCGTGGCTCCAATTGGACACAGCAACTTGAAGAGTTTCAACTTTCAAATTTCAACGATGGCCCAGGTGCCGGTGAATGCCATTCGCTTGCAGTCCAGAAGGGGATCCCGAGGCTCAATGGTACTTTGTATGCGAATTGCTTGAAGAGCAGAATTGGACCGTCGTAACTCTAAGGCAGGCAGGATCCGGGTGGCTGTACTTCTTCTGTAGGATGGAGTAAGCAATGACACTTTTACTTAATAATAACGGCTCAAGCAAGTACAGGTATCGTAAAGACTTCATTAATATTGGGTGGATAGAGGCTCGCAGGTCCACCAGATCATGGGTCCCGGTGCTTGAGACCCTATCTATTTGGTGCGACGGGCGCACCCCTGTAAACGTCACCCCGTCACCCCGTCCATAAATGGAAGTCCATCACGTAAGTGGCTGTCCGTCACCCTCACTTTTTTTTTCCCATCCGCCATTTTTGCCCTTGGCGCTGTCAGCGTCACCCCTTCTTTTCCCATGAGGTGTCGTAAGTGGCTGTCCGTCACCCTCGCTTCTTTTTCCCATCCGCCATTATGTCCTCTTGGAACTGCCGCAAGCGTCACCCCGTCACCCCGTCACCCTCGCCGTATCCAGTATCTCAGGCGTCACCCTCACTCATTTGGATCTATAGGCGTCACCCCGTCACCCCCGCTGTATCCAGTATCTTAGGCGTCACCCCGTCACCTTCGCCGTATCCAGTATCTCAGGCGTCACCCTCACTCATTTGGATCTATAGGCGTCACCCCGTCACCCCCGCTGTATCCAGTATCTTAGGCGTCACCCCGTCACCCTCGCTGTATCCAGTATCTTACGCGTCACCCTCCCTTATTTGGATCTATAGGCGTCACCCCGTCACCCTCGCTGTGTCCAATATCTTAGGCGTCACCCTCCCTTATTTAGATCCATAGGCGTCAACCTCACTTATCCAGTATCTTCGGCGTTATTTAGAATTTCAGGCATCACCCTGTCCGAGTCGCTTGTGATGGACTTAGTCATATTGTGAATCTCCAGCAGCTTTCTGTGAGCTCCTTCTCAGTCTTTACACTCGTATATTTACGAGTCTTAAAATAAAAACCAGGCTTTCGTGACTCGAGTGACAGCAGGATCACTTAAAAACTTGCCTTCTTCTTGCTATCGGCGCTTTGAAGAAAATGATCAAGGCCGTGACTGCTTCTTTTATGTCTCTTTATCCACGTCATCACCAGCGACTTTGACCCGCGTATATAGATCATAATATACCTTGGAGCGTTCTATTTTACTGCTCTTGTTCATCGCTGTCCTGATGCACATCGGTTTGAAGTCATGCGTCGTATATGATTCATGAAAAGAGATCATTTCATTTTGGTGCATCTATCTCACTGAAGATCGAGTCAGCTCCAGGTGTCATATAATGGATGTATAGAAAGGTCGGGAGCTGGTGAACAAGCTCCTGGACATATTCAATCGTTTTATTTTGGACCATCCTTGATTTCAAAGACCAGATAATGGCTGCAGGTGTCAGCTGCATTGTGTTGCGGACGTTCCATCACATGTCGACATGCTTGTCAGTGATGCTGGCATCCTTCGCAAGCGACGAAAATACATCCAAGGTCATTAAACTCATTTTCTTTATCACCTCTGCGCCACAGATATCAGTTCATGGGAGAACACGTCCGCATGCCTGGAAGCATCTGAGATGCCTGCATGTTCTAGGTCGCCTGTTGATCTATGAAGCCCTTACTGAGACACTAGCATGTGCCGTTCGATCTTTTTCAGCAGGGTCGACGGCTCATGTATATCATTCGTCCATCCCTGTTTGGGCCAAGGACGTGTCCAAGTATGGACTTCCTGGCGATCGATGCAATGAGTCGTACACGAGCTGTGACTACTTATTGAGGTATTCTGGTGAGATATTCGCAACCAGTGTAAAGGATATGGGCTCTGCCCATGCCAAATCTTTAACTGTCTAAAAATAGCTTTACTCCACCATTGCCATTGGGCGCAATGCGCATATCCACGAACGACATTTATTTTCATCCGATGTTCACGGCTGCCATTAGAGTCCCATCCGCCTGGAACATGATTGGACACGGGACCATAATGCAAATGTCACCGATCATTGCGTCTCATTTTTGTACCCTCCATTCATTCCAACATTGAAGAGTTTTTTTTAGGGGGCGCTTCGATCGCATTAACTAGATAAAGACAAGTACGTGTCTTTATGTGGATGAACCTCGAGTGAGAAGACTCATTTCCGGTGACATCAACCTTTATTTTCTATGTATAATGATCTAACCTAACATATCATGAGTGCTCAAACAGAATTGCAATCGCCTTCCTCCGATCACTGTACGTCGAGATCACCATGTCTCGTTTTCGTCTTGATATTTTCGTAAATGCTGTCATTAGTCCATCGTTTTTTTTTACCATGCCACGCCTTCACATTTTTTTTCGTCCCTGCAGGTGCAGGCCCGTATGTTTGAAGTCTTATAAAACCTCGCCAGCGCCATTCATCCGCCATCCAACGATAAAGTATCACATCTATCAATCTATCATCGCATATACTCTGCTTACTGATATAAATGTCGGACAACGACGTCTGTGACCACCCAGGATGCGGCATGGGACCATTCCCGACCTGCGACATCGCGCGAAAGCACCGATACCGCTACCACTCCGTCCCTATACCATTCCTGATTGGTGGGAACGAGTACGTTGTAGGCCAATCCGATGGACATTATTCGTGCCCGCTCCCGGAGTGTAAGTTCATTTCCAAAAAGCGTGAAGCTATTCAGAAGCACATCAACGTCGCACACAACGCATCAGTCAAAATCAAGGTCTTTGATGCTCCTGAGTGTCGTAAGTTTCATTACAGATCGAGCCACCATCAAGTCGCACTGACCTCAATAGTTGTGGCCTCCAAACAGGTTCTCGATCAGGACAGCGGTGTCCGCGATGGGACTGGCAACCTCATATGTCAGTCTTAACACGTCATATTATGCTGTCACATGTTTACCCATTTATCAAGGCCCAGAGGATGTCTGGTCCGACGATTTAGTCCCAGAAGGTCCATCCCGTGAGGATGTCTGCAGCAGAGGTGAACATACATATAATGAAAATTCAAGGTCACCGCTTAACGTAGCGTCCATCTCGCATACGCAGATCCTTCCTTTGATATGGACTCCAGCACTGTCTCATTGTCGCCATCAGTAGACTACTTGATGTCCAACGAGGTTCTAGATTCTCTCGGCGTGTGCTTTCACAGCCATTTGAGGTTCCTTATCTGCTACTCGTGCAAGGTCGCATTGACCTCCGGGATGGTTTCTGGACACAGGAAAAAGCACCATCATGCGTATCAGGTACGTTCATCCCTTGTACGGCCGCACTCTAATTTGACATGGGCATCCCACGTAACTACTAGGTACCTTCATCCACCATGGAGTCATTCCTGGACTATTGTTCGCGGTCAAATGTTCACGAGAAGCCAGAGCATGTCAAGCTACCAACAGCAGGTGGACCACCTGTACAGATGATTGCGTCCCCCGTTGAAGGTTTTTCATGCACTGCATCCGCTGATTGCGTGTATGCCGTGAAGGATTTAGGAACCATTCAGCGCCATAGTAGAGAGAAGCACAGCGTTACCGGCTTACAGGAGATCCAGTATCGGTCTTGTCTGGTCCAACATATCTTTACTGCTGTTGGCAACTCGTATTTCGAGGTTGGGCAAAACGTCATTCCATCTGCGAGACCCAATCTCAAATCCACGCTTAAGGCTACATTCCTACCTGCAGTTGAGCTTTCATTGGTCGTTCCAGCCAATACCGAACGGGAGAGGACTCCCCTGATACGCTTCATGGGTTGGGACAGGTTCGAGGTAGAACTCCGGATGAATCCAGCCCGGAGGCGGGCAGCGGAACAAATCAAAAAAAGCATAGCGATGATGAATTTGGCGGAATTCTGACCCGTCTCGCTGCTGCAGTGCAAGACCACATGGCTAGGGCATCGACCATCTTGGATGGTCATCCTCATAGGTTGAGCCTGTCTAAAATACTGTTGTATGGTGACGCAATACCGCGAGAAACGTGAGCAGTGCTATCGCACCATAATAATTCCATTATTGACCGTGATGGACGCGTATAGGGACAATCATTGGAGGCCTGTGTCGGATGAAAACGTCGAGTATCCAGGCTTCATTGTTCAATTCATGAGGGCGATCATGCGCGTTCACCTCGGATTCCCATTGGATTTCTCGTTCGAGCTGTCTGCTGCGCAGACCCTGTGTCTCGAGGAACTTGTGACTGTGCTGGGCGACGAGAATGCCTCCCCACGAAAGAGGATGATTTTCTACCATAATTTGGCGTGGTCCCTAGTCGATACCGATCCAGATTTGTGCGTGGGCCAGCGATGGGCAAACCCTATCAAACGAGCCATCTGGCTCAGGGCGTTGCGTGCGGACGGAAACTTCTGTGAAGCGTCCGTCCTCACACCAGATCTTGCAAAGTTTAAATATCTTTGCAACGTCACATCCCTCCTTGAGGCGCTGATGGACAAAGACGAGGATACGGACTCAGTACATTCAGACGACCATGAGTGAGCAAGTCTCCCCATTCATTCGCTTCGATACACTTATCATGCCTTTTTATCTCAAGCCGCGTTGCTCGTGTTCATGATCGGGTGCTACGCCTCGGCCGTCCGACTACGTTCAACATCATCTATGAGATGCAGCAATATGCGTCCTCTTTGGTGTTTAGTCAAACCAGAGAACCCAATGTCTATGTCGATCCAGACGTCAAGTCCATCACGATAGGCGTCCACACCATGCACATGGACAAGCTGAGAGACGGGATACAAAGGCTCCTCCAGGTGTCAAAGTCGCGCTATTCCGCCCTCACCAATGACATTTTCATGTTGAAGATGGTGCCAGAGCAGGTCAAGGACGACCTCACCAACTCTACTCGTGGCTATTCGCTCGTATCGGAGGACCCCTTTTTTAAAAATCGCCACGCCATGTTCTTTTACTTGGTTGATCACTACGACCTGGCAATGGTCGACAACGCAGGACGAATCGCATGGAACATCCCCGGCATCAAGGATCTGCTCAGACGCTCGTCATGCGTCTGGGAGCCCATCTACCATCTTCTGTACATCACCACTCACATCTCATGTCGCGGAACCCAGTTCGTAGACCACAAAATCAGCAATTCGGACAGGCATCGCAACCTCTTCATGCAGGGGATGGAGATGTTCCTCCTGACAGCTTACAGCAAAAGGACCGGCATTACTGATCGAGACTCATGCACCCCAGGGTTCGTTCCGAAGGACATCGCATTCTTGGTGCTCGAAATGATTGCAGGGGGGTTGCGCACCGCCGAAGCCATCCTTGCTGGGGTTGCATATGGAGCAGAGGCCGAGCATCTGTACAGAACGTGAGCATTGTCCTGAACCATCCATGATTATGGAAACCACTCTTACACATGCATTCATGTAATGTTAGGTACCTCTGCGTCGGTGAGGGCGTGAGGACAAGTCCTACAAGGTTTTCCGCCAACATTCAGCAGTGGAACCATGATTACTTCGACTGTCGATGGGGAGTCAGGGATTTCCGCCAGGGCGCGATTACCATTGGTCGTGAATTCATCGCTCCAGACGACTCTTATGATCAAGCCGACAACATCCTCGCTGAATCCGCAGATCACTCCACTGGTGTGGACCATACACACTACGGCATCGTCCAAGGAGTCGTCCCTAGATTGTCCAACAACAGCATGTGCAAGCACAGATGGCTTGGAGATCAGTGGCACAGTGTCCTTGGTCTTGGCCCCCTTGCGCCTCCAGAGGCAATAAGAATCAGGCACAAGAATATGTCTAACGGGACGACGCTCCAGGCCATCGCAGATGTGGTCAAGAAGACCACGCAAGAAACTATCAAAGAGTTTTTGGACGCACACCGCACTGACGTCTTGAAGGACACAATTTCTACAGCCATAATCAAACAGCTAAAAGACGCGACAGATGATGCACCGGAAATTTCATCGCCACTTCCAACAACATGGAACGGGGGATCGTTTCACTTGAGCAGTAATTTGGACGCCATGTTCTATGAAGAAAGCGAAGGTGAGCACCACTATGCGTTGTATCGACACCAACATCTCATTAGCTTTGCAGGTATCCGGCGAGACCCTGCTTCCTCATCAGGTCCCAGTGGGTACAATAACAACAGTGGTGAGTCCGAGCTCCAATGTTATGCAATTTAAAAAATGATTGAATGCGCCAGTTAACGCGTCCCCTGTTGTTGTGTCGCCCACTGCAAGTGGTTATATTCAATGCGGAGAAATGCTTTCGGACTCCCCACTCCCAGTATCGTCGATAACGAGCATCTCACAGACCGAATACATAGAAGGGTCCACGACATTCTCCGACGTGGTCCCAACAACGCATCAGTCCGAGTTTCCTCCATTCAAAGATCGCAAAGGGAAGGGCAGAGCTTATGAAAACACCAGAACCTCCATTGGTTGATGGCGTCATGTCGTCGTCTATATCTCCTATCGCAGACATCAAAGGGAAACGGAAGCGTGGCGACTATGAGAACATCCATTCTCGAGCATTCGCCAATCCAGCTAGAGCGTCCAGAAGAAAACACGCGCCTCGCAGTGTCTCGCATCACAATTCCATCCCATCTACGTCCGGTTCATACCCAGTCACACCAACTGCACACCGCGCACGGAAGTACGCACCACGGGTCAAACTATCATTAGAACGCGTCGCGGAATCGACGAAACACGTTCGCAGGTTGTCTTCGGAGGTGATGGATATCTCCAGCGACGAGGAGTTGTCCAGTCTTGATACTATACAGCTGAAACGCCTTCGTGGGTCGAGAACATCAGTACCCCAGGTGCCTGTGGAGGTCATCAGCCTCTCTAGCAGCGGTGAGGACTCGAGCCCAGACGAGAACATGCCTATCAAACGTCTTCGTAAGACCGCAGCATCAGTCCAACAGATGCCGATCGATGCAGCTAGCTTGTTTCTGGCGAATGCAGCCCATCAAAACGTGCAGTCACTAGTTTTGGTACACCATCATCGCCCCCAAGCGCCGTTCAGGACGTTCAAGAGAACATTAGACGAGCGATCAGACACATCAGGAAGGACGATAGTGCAACAGAAAAGACCCCCGATCAGATGGACATGCTAATGGCAGTAATGTCAGCACATACGGACCTCGTCATCACGATGAGGACAGGAGGCGGCAAGAGCATGTCGTGGATGATTCCATCAGTGATAAATGAAAATTCCAGGTCTATTGTGTGTGCCCGTTCGTAGCTCTGCTGGACCAACAGTTTCATGGCTACCGCGTCTACTGGACTACGTTGCCACAACTACTGCGTCTCCAAGGTCGTTCCGGAGAATGCACAGAGTTTGTTCGTGCAGGTAGAGCATTGCTCGTCGCATCCGTTTGAAAGGTAGCTGTAAACCTATAAGGTCTGGACATGGCTAATGGTTTAACGATAGCTTCCTTGTATCTCCACTCGGACGGAAGTTCAACAGGGTGTTTGTAGACGAATTCCACGACATCATGAACTGTCATCCAGGACGAGTTGTTCCATGGAAAAATCTCGCGCAGCAATTCGGAAAGACGCTAATCAGGATTGTGCTTATGACAGGGACGGGACCACCGCACCGTATCGCAAATTTCATCAAACCATTTGGATTGCATCTTGGCATCGTCACGCAAGTTCGGTCGGATACAAATCGTCCAGAGATCGGGATGCATGTCATACAAATACAGCCTATCGCGGCCATGCAGTCTCTGGGACACCTCGTCTCCGCTCTATGCAAACTACTTGCTGAGGAGGAACGTATTCTGGTTTTCTGCGGCTCCCAGGGGGACGCACAAGCATTCGCAGTGAAGGCCAATTGTGCGGTTTATCATAGCGATCTCTGGGAGGCTGGAAATAGCAGAGCATCTAACCTTTCTCGGTGGGATTCAGGCGATACAAAGGTGATGGCATGCACCACAGCATTTGCCCAGGGTATTGGACAGGCCTCACGTCCGATATGTTGTGATCTTTAAACCTTCGTACGGCCTTCTCGTCAACAACCAGATGCTCGGTCGTGCAGGCAGAGACGGAAAGGAGTCTCACGTATTTTTCCTTACTGACAGACGAGCGAAGACATACAGAGGACCACCGACTGATCAATGTATCGGAGAGTTGGACGATCTAGTACACGGTACGGAATGTCGGCGCTTCGCCAACATGACCTGCATGGATGGCCACCAACCTCGCTGTGCGGTGCACGGATTACCCTCCAGGGATCCATTGCGACGTTTGTGATCCGAACAGCGTCATGCAGCGATTGTCCATTCAGGCAATAGCAAACCCATTCAGGCCACCCGAGGCATCCGAGCATGCAGTCACCCCAGTTTTTGCAAGTGGATCTATGCTTCAAGCACCCACGCATGCTCCTCCGCCCTTATCTACTGGATTTGTGCCAGTGTCGTCGCTTCTTTCGATGAATATGATTGTGAGTTTTTAAATATACCCACAATCCTATTGTATGTTTATATGCGAACTGTACAGTCCCACACGATCACCCCACAGCCTTCTCAGTCGAGCGATGCTTTGTACGACGCGGGTGCATTAGAGCTCACTTCATTTCAGGCTTTGATGCTCGACTCCATGGAGGAAATCCATGGTAAGGTGAGTATGTATTATGTGTGATATCGTACGGGAGCTGATTCTGTACCTGTTTTAGGGTAATGGTGAATCTTCAGACAAGTCATATACGGTATGCATGTGTTAAAATTCCATGCGATTATACTTACTTATTTTGACAGACCAAATCGCAGCCATCTCTAGGAAGGGCCGTCCATATCGAGACTCCATCGACCTCATCGCTTCCCAGTGTGTCTCGTACATTCGTATCACGAGCGAGCGCAGTAAACACCTCACTTCATAACCGTCTCTCCAGCACTGCCCGCCTGGACAAGTACATGAAGGTCTTAAAGGACAAGTGTCCGTCACATTTTGGTAATGGCGGTTGTCTTGTCCCAGCAGCCAATCACAGGTGCACCATGGACACCGTTCTTTCGATGGATTTGTATGGAGCTTTCAAATTGAGCTTCTCATTCGAACGCTACACTTATTGTTTTCAATGCTGCCTTCCCCAATCGCGAAACAGAAACGGGGAGGAACCAGCATGCCATGCAGGCTTTTCGTACCGTAAAGGTGAAAAATGTCCATTCGCTGGGTTCATTTTCAAGGCGGTATTTTGCATGTGGCACAACCCAGGATTTCGACAGTTAATGATAAACGAGATCGGCGAAGGAGCATCTTTGGCGAGCTATGAGGACTTCGTGGCATGGATTGTGAAAGATTCCACGGATGCAGGAAGGTACAATAATTTGGTAGAAGCATTTCTCTGGTTTTGCAGCGGTCTTGAGAAGGTCAATCCCAAGTTTTTTGATTGATACAGGCTGGTCCAGACGTGAGTACGCATGTCGTATACTGTTGTCCACCATCTGAAGCGATTCCAGGAGTTGAAAGGGCATCACGCGCATTTCGGTAGATCTACGGACCCTCATCCTACAATACTGGACAGTATATTTAGACGTTCAATATCCCATGTGATATGTGCACTGCTATAGCACGAATGCATCATGTATTGATTAATGTAACAGTAACAGAGTTTTGTGTACCAGGCTATGGAATACTTTGTGAGCAATGGACTAACGACTTGCAATACATGCCATCAAGTGAGACATCTGAAACAGTTCCATCTACTTCGGTTCTTATTTTATGATGTGCATGGGCTCAACATCGCCTCATAAGATTCATTTTTTCTCACTGCATCCACCAAAGCCTCTGGTATAGGGTACGAACTGAGTTGTCCGAACGGGCGTCCTGAATGATGTCTACGGCGGCATCCATCTGAAATCAGTTTGGCTCATCAGCTTCGCCTCGACCAAAATCTCAGCAATCACAATTGCTTTACAAGCCTCATTCTTCCTCATTCAATGTATTGAAGCTTGTCGCGTACCGTAAACGACTAAGATGTCCTCCGATATCAAACTGTAAACGTCATATATATGTGATTTTCATAAAGTCGATTGAAATATACCCATCGCATCGGAATGCTAATACATTTATGTATAAAATAGCGGTCGAGCTCAGATTTACAATAAATTATATATCCACATGTTGCGTGATGGACATAATTGTGAAATTGTGTCTACTGTCATTTTGTGTAGCATAATGGAATCTGGGACGGCCACTGTGGATATTTTCGGGTGCAAAAATACAATAGACGGATTTTGGAACGTCCACTGTGGACATTTATTACTCTCGTGAACTCTTGAAAGGCTCGTTGCCGACCCACCAATTCTCTATTCCAACTTCTCATCTCACATCCATGTTTACGGCGCCCAAGCTTACCTTGATGGAGCCGGGATGTGCATCCTGCATGGCTGACAACGTACCATGCTATGCGTATTCTTCCTCATCACCATGCAGAAGATGCTGCGACCGTTGTTCTCTGTTACCAGGTAAGCCGTCGCCGTACTTCTGCATCCCTCTTCACTTACAATTGTTCACAATATTAGGACCTCCCCCAAGGCGAACCCCCGTAATGCGCGCGGTTCGCAAAATGCGTCCGCGCTGCAATCACTGCAAGGACATAAAAAGGATTTGCCGAGGACGAACGGGCGAAGCGTGCATCGCATGTCAACAGCTGTGCAGTTATGGTAAGCGATCATTTTACTTATGTATTTTCTTTCTGTACTCAAGCGTTAATACAACAGTTCGAATTAATGCGGAAGAACAAGCCGTTGCCGAGTCTGAATATTATGACTCCTCCGATGCCAATGCATCTGGGACGGAGTCCGAATCTTCTGGCTCCTCCGATGACAACGCATCCGACACCGGGTCTGAATCTTCTGACTCCTCCTCCGACGTGTTAGTTTTAGATCACAAGCCTTCTAACTGGGTCGACAAGCCGAATAGGACGAAACGCGGACGAACAGATGACGACGATGAAGTGATCGTCTTAGATCGCAGGCCAGACGATTGGATAGATAAGATGCCGGGTCGGATTAAACGGAGTCGGCTTGGCTAGAGGAAGAGATGAAGGACGTCCAGAAGCATAATACACTCAGGAGATGCGCGAGTATTATAGAGAATTGGAGAAAAAGAGAGGACATTTAAATGGATGTATTATGGACATGTAGATAGATCAAGGAACACGGTCAAAACCCCCAACAGGTGTATGCATTATATTATATGTTGATACAGATGGTGTCCGTGACGCTTTCTATTTATTCTTTAGTACTTATAAAAATACAAGCGATGACCTGCGGTCGTTTGGTTGTATTGGCACTCTTACAAAATCAGACATTTATATAAGATATTTTCCGTATCTCTGTCCCTGAAAATAAGTACAGAAGGATGAGCACATGTCCAGACATGAGTCTGCATCTTTCATATTGTTGTCCTTCATCTAAAGCAGTTCAAGGCATTGACAGGATATCATACGCTCTGCAGTAGATCTGCGCGCCCGTATACGATTATACCAGACAATATATTGAAATGTTCAATATCTCATGTAACGCCCGGACTTCTATAGCGCAAAGTATCATATATTCGTTAATGTAACAGTAACAGACGGTTGTGTACAAAGCTATGAAATACTTTTTCAGAAGTGAACTAACGACGGGCAATACACCCCATCAGGTGAAACATGAGAGCACGTTCCATCTCCTTCGATTCCTCTTTGACGACGGACGGGCTGGAACTTCTGTGAACCTGCATAGCGATGGAGCGTGTGTCCTGATCCTTTCATATATCAGTCAAGTCCAGATAATGATTGCCAAGACTCACTATAGAGGACAATAACGACGCATTATAAGCAGGTTCCTGCTTAATCACCTCATGGTAATGTTCCTCCTTTTTAATAGGGAACTCGCTGGGCCCAGCGTGCTGGATCGGATCTATGGCATCCATCTGAAATGGGTGGAGTATCAGCATCGCCCGCACCAAAGTCCAAGCAGCTTACCATAGCTTCATTAGATTCATGCTCCCTCATTCCATCCACGGAAGCTTCTGGTGTATGTGTACTAACCAAACTGTCCGAACGAGCGTACAGACTTCCGTTCGTGGCATCCATCTAAAAAGAGTTTGGTGAATTAGCGTCGCCTGGACAAAGATACCAGCAGCTCACCATCGCTTCACATGATTCATCCTGTCCCATTCCATCTCCGGAATTCTCTTGTGTAGCAATAATAACTAAGCCATCTTCCGATCCCAAAGTATTGGAAGCCGTGTCTTCATCCTTGCTGATGTCAGTTGTTTGGAAAACGACACGTGCGGTCTACTTACCAATGGCTCCACAGGACGTTTCATGTGTACCCCGCTCCTTGTTCCGCGCGAGACAGAGTTGGCTGGTAGAGGGCGTTTGTAAATGTGTACAATGTTTGGCCTTCTTGTACCACAGCCTTTGAGTGTCGTTTTCTATTGAATTGTCAGTACTTATCAAAATAGAGGCTCTCGCTCACCTGTTTCGTGTGTATTAAGATGTAAAAGGTGGCTTTATCCATTTTTTCCTTCATCGATCGTGTTACCACCGCCATGGATAAAGAAGCAATATGTAGTGACAAGGGAGTATGTGATGGACGTGTGATGGATAATGGAAGTTTTGGACGCGTCACATCAACATGTGACATTTAATACGTTGCGGACTTTGTTTATTGACACATCACATTATGGAACATTCTGGCCCAAACGGTTTTGCATTGTTCGCATGATGATAGTGAGTCTAATGTTCGCATCTCGTGAGTATTTTCGTTCTCCTTCGGGCTCGAGCCGTGCTGATCGAGGTCTTTTCCCACTTTTTCCAGATCATGAGGTTTCCAATGTACCTTAGAAGTCATTTTCCGCTTTTCTTAGAATGTGAGCGAGTTTATCCTGTTGTAAGCTCGAGCCTCGCTGATTTAAGCTACTAAGCGTCCGTTGTTTAGACATGAGCGAATCGCTTCTTTGTCGAGGTCAAGCACTTCCGACCAAATATATCAGTTCTCGTCACGACGTCTGTACATTGATCCGCTATCAATCTTTATCCTCTGACGGAAGAATGGACAATCTATTCATAGCTTATAACTATCATAATCTTATAGCTACGTCCTGTCTTCGATGCAATTGCTTAATAGTTATGTCAGGGTGAGTGTATTTATTTTCCGTCGCACTCGCAACATACTGACTGAATATTTGCTGAGTTAACAGATCATGATTTGGCCCACCTGCCCTCGATTTCTGACACGCTTCGTTGTCCATCCGTTCACAGGTTATAAGCGTGTCTATCTGCAGTCAAATCGGTTGGTTCAGCAGCGCTTGACAAGTCGCTATCAGGTCATGTCGGCGACATTCCAACCTGATATAGATACCGTGCGTCTGAGATGTGTTTGTATCTACATGATATATACAATACATTGTCGACGAGATCTACGCACGCTCTATTTTCTTCAAGTCCTTTGTTTGGTACCCTTTGCCACTTTTCCACCTTTGCGCAAAGTGTTGGCTCGCTCCTAACAAGTTGAACTTGAGCAGCTCCCCAACCAGTACTTATTCACTGTTTTTCCCACCACCATCCTTGCGGCCCTGAATTTCCGTTCAAGGTAGCGCTTAGTAGTAGTTCAGTCTGCGCCTTCTCGTACAGTGTACTTACTATCTCTCCACATGGTGTATTACGTATATGCGCACTGCTTCTATTCTAACGCCTCACTGCGGCCTCAGTGATGCCACCCCCAAACCATGCATGGATCTCCTCTTTGCTGATTCCCC